>NW_016107498.1:4051631-4056525 GCF_001604975.1 Cebus imitator | reverse complement strand
CCAGCCTGGCCAACATGGTGAAACCCCCCGTCTGTACTAAAAACACAAAAATTAACTGGGCATAGTGGTAGGCACCTGTAATCCCAGCTACTCAGGAGGCTGAGGCAGAAGAATTTTTTGAACCTGAGAGGCAGAGGTTGCAGTGAGCCAAGATCACACCACTGCATTCCAGCCTGGGTGACAAGAGCAAAACTCTGTCTCAAGAAAAAAAACAAAAAACTACATGTCCTTATTTACTGTAATTTATGTTTGAAAGTAATAAACAGTCAAAAGTAACAGATAACCACTTTGGATGCTCTCAATGCAATGAAATCACAACCATTCTGTGTTCCTCTTCCATTCCCCATATTTCTAGTCTTCTCTCCACCTCAAGATCCCACAAAGGATCTTGAAATACTGGTTAGTATTCTGAAATTCAATTTTCTCTGTTTTCTCTTTGTCACTTACGTTTTACGTTAGTCAATTATTCTAATTGCTCATAGTTATTCCATTAATAATCTTCATCCAATTCTTCATAACTCTGTTTTCAAAAGAGCTCTCTAAACACATTAGAAGTTTTTTTTAAGCTACCGTGAAGTTATATGTCAAACTTGAAATCCGCTCTACACATTTTTTCTGTTTACAGATCTATAGAAGTCTTTCTACAGCCAGAAGCGGTGGCTCACGCCTGTAATCCCAGCACTTTGGAAGTCCGAGGTGGGTGGATCACCTGAGGTTGCGAGTTTAGACCAGACTGGCCAATATGGTGAAACCCCGTCTCTGTTAAAAATACAAGTTAGCCGGGCGTGGTGGCATGTACCTGTAGTCCCTTGGGAGGCTGAGGCAGGAGAATCACTTGAACCCAGGAGGTGGAGGTTACAGTGAGTGGAGTTGGCGCCACTGTACTCCAGCTTGGGCAACAGAGAGAGACTCCGTGTCTAAATAAATAAATAAATAAAATAAAAAGTCTTTCTACTTTAAGGAAGTGAGATAAAGAGGGAAAGAGAACAGGAAATCCTTCAACTCAGCTAATAACTGATCTCTTGGGCAGAACTTCACCTTAAATATCTTAAAGATATCATTCCATCAGCCCCAGATTTTTATTATCTGGTTTACTAAATATATGAAGTCATAATTTGCATATTTGTGCATACTTATCTCTCCTATAACCTACATCTCCTTAAAATTTTTTAATTTATCATTAAAGTTCAAAATTTAAAAGCTTATGTCTAGATATAATTTAATCAATCTCTATTAATCTGTAAAGGGTCATAAGTGTCTTTCCAGTTTCCAGGCTACAATCTTTTTTGCAATTATGGGATATTTTCTACCACTATGATTAAATACAAACCCTGTGTCACTTCTTTATACATTTTTCTGGTGTAATTATCTCCATCCTCTTTTAAATAAATTGGCAAATTTTTTCTTAAAACAGTCTCATACAGTTAATTCTTCTGTCTTTTAGTTCTTTTTTTTCTTTGAGACGGATGCCCAGGCTGGAGTGCCGTGGCATGATCTCGGCTCACTGCAACCTCCTCCTTCCAGGGTCAAGCTATTCACCTGCCTCAGCCTCTCAAGTAGTTGGAATTACAGGCACACAACACCATGCCTGGCTAATTTTTGTATTTTTAGTACAGATGGGATTTCACCATGCTGGACAGGCTGGTCTCGAACTCCTGACCTCATGATCCACCCCCTTTGGCCTCCCAATGCTAGGATTACAGGCGTGAGCCACCACACCCGGCCTGTTTCTTAATTCTTTTTGTTTTTATTTTTTTATTTTGAGACAGAGTTTCGCTCTTGTTGCCCAGGCTAGAGTGCAATGGCACAATCTTGCCTCACTGCAACCTCTGCCCTCACCCCCTGCACCCCACATTCAAGCAATTCTCCTGGCTCAGCCTCCCAAGCAGCTGAGATTACACGTGCCCACCACCATGCCCGGCTAATTTTTTCTATTTTTAGTAGAAATGGGGTTTTACCATGTTGGCCAGGCTGGTCTCAAACTCCAGACCTCCCGGTGATCTACCAGCCTTGGCATCCCAAAGTGCTGGGATTACAGGCGTGAGCCACTGCACCTGGCCTGTTTTTAAATTCTTTAATTTGCCCACAGCATCATTGTGTACGCCAATGATCCTACTTGCTTTATTCTAATGATGGTCTTACTTGCCCTACATCTAACACCTTGACAACAGTCTTCGTCCCCCCTCAACTTGCTTTTCTGTGGATCTTAGAGCTTTAAGTCTTTTTAGAAGACATTTTGCCTGTTCATTGAATTATCTGATTCCTGTCACTTTTTAATTTTAGCTATTGTTGACTATTTTCAAGATTCCTTTAGGTTCTTCTCGTAGGCTGATACTTTTTTCTTTGTTTAAGCTACTTTTTCTTAATGATTTTTTTTTTCTTTTTTTTGAGACAGTCTCACTCTGTCATCCAGGCTGGAGTGCAGTGGCACAATCTCAGCTCACTGCAACCTCCAACTCCCGGGTTCAAGCAATTCTCCTGTCTCAGCCTCCTGAGTAGCTGGGACTACAGGCACAGGTCACCATGCCTGGCTAATTTTTGTACTTTTAGTAGAAAAGGGGTTTCACTGGCTGGGCGTGATGGCTCACGCCTGTAATCTCAGCACTTTGGGAGGTCGAGGCAGGTGGATCACCTGAGGTCAGGAGTTCAAGACCAGCCTGGCCAACATGGTGAAACCCTGTCTTTAAAAAAAAAGAAAAAAGAAAAGGGTTTACCATATTGGCCAGGCTGGTCTCGAACTTCTGACCTCATGATCCAACCACCTCGTCCTCCCAAAGTGCTGGGATTACAGGCACGAGCCACCACACCCAATTTTTTCTTGTTTCATATTACTTTACAGATATTTCAATAGGTTTATTCAAATAGAGAAGGTATGTCTATTGCTTCATCATCTTTTCAGCTGGTGCCCATACCAGAGATTTTAAGTTTGTTTTTTCAGGCCATTTATAGTAAACCATCACTCAATATAAATTAAAATTCATCCTCTGATGGTAGGTATAATGAAGCTCTCAATTTGGCAATAAATTTTTTTTTTTTTTTTTTGAGATGGAGTTTCGTTTTTGTTGCCCAGGCTGGCGTGCAGTGGCGCAATCTCGGCTCACCTCAACCTCCGCCTCCCCAGTTCAAGCGATTCTCCTGCCTCAGCCTTCCAAGTAGCTGGGATTACAGGCATGCGCCACCATGCCTGGCTAATTTTGTATTTACAGTAGAGACAGAGTTTCTCCATATTGGTCAGGCTGGTCTCAAACTCCCAACCTCAGGTGATCTGCCCGCCTCAGCCTCCCAAAGTGCTGCGATTACAGGCGTGGTGGCTCACACTAATAAAATAGCAAAAATATTTTATTTTATAATTTAAATTTTTATTTTAGATTCAGGGGCACATATGCAGGTTTGTACATGGGTATATTGCATGATGCTAAAGTTTGGGGCATGAATGATCCTGTCACCCAGGTGGTGAGCACAGTACCCAATAGGTAGTTTTTCAGCCCTATAGGTACTACTCAGGCTACAGTACCCAAGTTTTTCAGTACTAGTTGAGTACTGCAGCCCAAGCAGTCCCCAGGGTCTACAATTCCCACCTTTTATGTCCAAGAGTACCCAATGCTTAGCTCCACTTAGGAGTGATAACATGCAGTATTTGGCTTTCTGTTCCTATGTTAATTCACTTAGGATAATGGCTTCCACCTGCATCCATGTTGCTGCAGAGGATCTAATTTCATTCTTTCTTATGGTTGCACAGTAGAGTATTTTATTTTACAGGAAAGAATAGTCTTGTCCTTAAAAAGCAAAGAGGTCTAGAACAGAAGCAAAACCTTCAGAGAAAATTCGTTTGTTATCATCAGGGAGGCAGGGCCCTGGAATAAGTGTCTCCCTCTACTTGCACCTCCCTGCTGGCTGTCCACTCTGCTGGAGAAAACCCTCGTGTCCCACTCCTTCCTTCTCTGGTCCAGCAAGAGGGTTATGCACTAGAGTAGAGGGAAATAAAACACGGACCATCAATGTTGTTCATCACGGAGAACTGGTTTTTTTAAAGGATGAGTAGATTAAAAGGTAAAAATGGAAGCTGCGCTTTGCTAGGCATCCTTCCTTGACTGTATTTCTTCTGATTCTTTATATAGCTTCTTTGTTTCCTTACCTGTAAAACTGAAGTTAAGTTGTCAAGGACTTTAGATATGACAGCATTAAGGATCCTATCAAACAAGCCCCAAAGAAAACAGAACTGTGATACATACGTGATAACAGGATTCAGATTTCCAGTAGAGAGTCAGGTTGGTCCCAAGAAGTTCATTATGGATGAGTAGCAAAGCTTGATCCATCTTCAGAGCCACATGTCTTTTTTTGTCTAAGTCTGGTAAAAATTAAGAAATTTTTTAAAAAAAGAAAAAGGTGGCACCCTAAAGAGGCATTAGAGACAAAGTACATTTATGTGAACAGTGGCTTCCAGTAGTGCTTTTCAGAGGCCTACACTCTACGGTTTCTGGGGTCTCTCACACATTACTTCGTGTATGCACAGACGTATGTGCGTGTATGCATGCATATGCGCACACACACACGCACACAGACAGATTTCCTTTTGCACAGATGTCTCTACTACAAAAGAGGATTCACTCAACACCACTCATATCTAGTGCATAGAAGGATCCTGTAAGGAACTTATATTCATCAAGTGCTAAGATGTGACATATAGGAGGATCCAAGATGGCCGTTTAGGAACAGCTCAGGATTGTAGCTCCCAGTGAAAGTGCATAGGGTGAGTGGACGCCACATTTTTATTGCCCACAGACTAGGAAATTCCCAGGCGGAGGAGCTCCACAGGTCACCAGCGCGGCTGTTTCGGCCAGCGCGGCTGAGCCGGCCGGCGCCGCTGCTTTGCCCCGCGTGGCTGTTTTGTCGG
>NW_016107498.1:4033796-4044536 GCF_001604975.1 Cebus imitator | reverse complement strand
ATAGGGGAGGGACGGTGGGGGGTGGGGAGCTGGGGAGAGAGAGCAAGGGGAGAAATGCCAGATGTAGGCGATGGGGAGGAAGACAAGAAATCACACTGCCACGTGTGTACCTATGCAACAATTTTGCATGTTCTTCACATGTACCCCAACACCTAAAATGCAATAAAATGGGGAAAAAAAATAAAAAACTAAATAAATAAATAAATAAAAAAGATGTGACGTGTACCGAATTTAGTCGTTTCCCTATAATAATGACAATCTCATGTGCTAGGTATTTTCCCCACTTTACAGATGAATAAATTAAGCCTCTCAAGAATTAGGTAACTGCCTGTGGCCATGGTTTCTCAATGAAATCACTGACATAAACCCAATTTGTGTGATTCTAAAGATCAAGCTTTCTCCCCTACCATGTTACTCAGCTGCGAGTACAGCCAGGCAGCTTGTTAGACATACAGAACCCGCCTGAGTCAGAGAGTGCAGGTTAGCAGGACCCAGAGGTGGGGTGCATGTCCTCGAAAGTTTGAGAAGTACTACTTTCTATCACTTTGGAGTTTGAAATCTCCTAATTTCCATGGCAGATCAGAGAGCAGTAAGGAGAGAGTTTCAAGCAAGCCTCAATCTGAAGGGCAGAGACACCCACTGCTCCTGGATTCACTCATTACACTGCTCACCAGTTCACACTACATGATGTGCTGAGGATGAAAGAAAGATGACGCACATTCTAAAGTCACGTGTGCCAACTTGGTAGGAAAAATAAAGTGAACTGCTCTTGTCTAAAGTCAAAGCAAAGTGGTTCATTTCAACCAACTGGGCCATTTATATAATATTATATAAAAGAGAAGACAATTTATCCTCTAAGTAAATTTACCCAAAAGAAAAAAATGGGGAACTATTTAATAACACAATGAGGAAGGTCTCTATTTTGTAATGGGAAAGCTTCCTCTGGGCTCTCTAGTCACTCATTTGAATGGCAGAATCAGGAATTCTTCATGTAGCCAGCTCAATCCTTCATTTTAAAGTTTATCTTAATTTACCCTTATTTAGCGCTCAGCGAAGACAAGCCCTGCAGTATAAAACTTTTAATAATCCACTATAGCTTTTTATTCTCTAGGCCAAAGAAAGCTTTCACAATCATTTTTTCTGTACTTTGGTCTCCTGGAAAGCTTTCAGTGGAAGCAGTGTTTGGGACCTGGGGTATAACATAGTGGGATAAATTCAAGTTAAACCTGAATCTGAACCCCAATGTGCCTCAGTTTCCTCACCAATAAATTAGAGAGCATAAGAGTATGTGCCTCATGAGACTGTTGGGAAAGCTAAACTTGACCATCTACGAAGTGCTTGGCACAGAAACAAAACAAGTGCTGAACACATGGACATTACGGCGATCCAGGCCACATCCAACCAAGGCAGAAGCCAACAGAGCCTTTTCAGGATCGGGAACACCCAGTTAAATTTTTCTTTCTTTTTTTTTTTTCCCAAGAGACAGAGTCTCACTCTGTTGCCCAGGCTGGAGTGCAATGGCATGATCTCGGCTCATTGCATCTTCAATTTCCCGGGCTCAAGCAATCCTCCCACCTTAGCCTCCAAAGTAGCTGGGACTACAGGAGCACGCCAGCATGTCCAGCTAGTGTGCGTGTGTGTGTGTGTGTGTGCGCGCACGCACATGTGTGTGTGCATGTGTATTTTTTTATAGACACAGGGTCTTACCATGTTATCTAGGCTGGTCTCGACATCCTAGGCTCAAGCGATCCATCCACCTCAGCCTCCCAAAGTGCTAGGATTACAGTCGTGAGCCACCACACCAGACCCAAGAGTAAAATCTTTAACCAAATTCAGGCTTTTGAATAGCTTCTGATATGCATTATGAATTTCCCTCCAATAGTTGTGCCGATTTCTTTTCTTTTTTTTTTTTTTTTTTTGTGATGGAGTCTTGCTCCGTCGCCCAGGCTGGAGTGCAGTGGTGTGATCTCAGCTCCCTGCAGCCTCCACCTCCCAGTTTCAAGCGTCTCTCCTGCCTCAGCCTCCCAAATAGCTTGGGACTATAGGTGTGTGTCACCATGCTCAGCCATTTTTTTTGTATTTTTAGTAGAGAGGAGTTTCACCCTGTTAGCCAGGATGTTCTTCTATCTCCTGGCCTTGTGATCCGCCTGCCTTGGCCTCCCAAAGTACTGAAATTACACGCGTGAGCCACCGCACCCGGCCAGTTGTGCTTATATCTAATGACAACTGTGATGGTCGAGATCTCCCAGGTAATACAGTTGAGATCTCCCAGGTAATACAAAGAACTACACTTACTGTCTGCCAGACCCCAACAGCCCTCAGAAATAGCTCCTGGTGGCCGGGCACGGTGGCTCACGCCTGTAATCCAAGCACTTTGGAGGCCAAGGCGGGTGGATCACCCGAGGTCGGGAGTTCAAGACCAGCCTCCCCACCATGGTGAAACCCCGTCTTAAAAGAAAAAAAATATATCTTTTTTTAAAATATGTTAAATTAAAAAATTTTTTAATTATGAAAAAGAAAAAAGAAATAGCTCCTGGTGTCTCCATTTGGGGATGAGGCACTGAGGCCTAGGGAGGTCAAGCAGCTTGCCTTGGGCCACCTACTGGCAGCCAGGATTCAAGCTGAGGTCCATCTAACTGTGCACCTAACACGTAACCAGTCTCCTGAGCCTTGGCAGATAGATCCCTATCAGCCCAGCCTGATTAGGCTTTCCATGTTTCCCTCATTTGTTAGCCTGGTGGATAGAAACTGGCACGTCCTAATTATTTTCATTTTGAATTTGTGATTAACAAGTTTCAACATGTTTTCCAAATGTTTACCATCAGTAAGCGTCTTTCATATGAATTCCTGAATTATTTATTTAACCACCTTTATTTAATCCCTGAGGCCTTCCGAGGTATTTACATAACTACATTAAAGACAAAAATCTTAAATCCTTTGTCAATTTGTCATCATTTTAAAATAGTTCTTTCTTATTTCCCTTCTTCTTAATGGCTTCCATTTTCAAATTTCTAGTCACTCTCTGTAGACTTTTTCCTACACTTGATCATAGCCAAGGGACCATGAAGCCATGATCTTTTCCTTTGTAATTTTTCCACACATCATCATCCCTTTGTAGATGGAGTAAGTACCGTTTTTAATTCGTTTCCCTGAGCCTCTAGTAGTGGGTGGAATAGGTACTTGTTGTATACTTCGATTATCCACATGAATTTTAGGCTGAAAGCTCTTCACTGTCATGTTACTATGCTATTTGGGAATGTACAGAGGGGCTCAGTCCTCACTGAATATCAGAATTACCTGAAGAAGCTTTAAAAAAACAACCCTGGCCCCATTCCAGACCAGTTAAATCAGAATCTCTGCCCAATCAACATGATTTTTTTAATTTCCCACAAAAAACAACGAATCTCCCAAACGGATTCGAGGGTGCAGCCAAGGGTGAAGACCACAGCTAGAGACTGTCAGAGTAACGCTGGCGGATTTTGACACCTTTCTTTTTACTACGAATTATTTGAATGTGGTTTTTAAAAATAACAGTTTGTATCACTTACAGACACGACCAAAGGACCCAATTACTATGCTATCAAATATTACCTCGAAACTGAGCTTGATGTTCAGCCTCAAGAAAAAGCTGTCACCTTCCCACACAGCTAACCTAAGAAATTCCAGGGCAATAACCACAGAGCGTTACAGACAAAAGAACAATTCATTCCTTCTCTCTCCTGTGGTCTACATCGTCTTCATAAGCAAATAACCAAATAAAGTCACCTTTCAATAGTGAAGGTGTAAATGTTACACCTTTATTTCCTTTCCCAATATTTAATTTCTGGTTCTAGCTCTCTGATCTTATCTTTGCTGGACATATTTTTAAAGACATATTCTACTTTTTTCAAGTAAATGCTGAATTTTCAAAAAGAAGGCAGATGATGTTTTTAGCAGAAA
Source organism: Cebus imitator (assembly GCF_001604975.1). Classification (NCBI taxonomy): domain Eukaryota; kingdom Metazoa; phylum Chordata; class Mammalia; order Primates; family Cebidae; genus Cebus; species Cebus imitator. Next base: position 4,040,597 of record NW_016107498.1, on the reverse strand, counting down.
GCTGTGCAGCCCAAACATGGGATTCAGGCGGCAGAGGAAGCATTGCAGCCACACGCGGCTTCCCCTCACTACATGTGATTACTATTTACAGACCACCTTTCCCTAAAGTAAGTGTCCTTGGATAAGCTAATACCGGTGCTAAAAAAAAACAAAGAGTGTTCGACGGGATCTGTCCCTGACAAATTGTGATCAGGCAGATTACATAACCTCCCGGGGTCCTTGCAATTAGGGGAGCGCAGAAAATCGAGGTTGGGTGGAGCAGGGAACCAGCACACAAAATGTAATCTGCTGAGCCGCTTTTCCAAAATTCACGATGTCTTCCTCCAGTTTCTGCTTAGGGGGGAGGGGCCGTTTGAACTCCATACACAGACGCTAAAACCTCGTATTCTGACCAAGAAAAGGGCGTGGAAGGGGAAAGGCAGATGACTCCCACCGTTCCAGGTATGGACCCTCGTCAAGCACTGACCCAATGGGGTTTGCGGTGCTTACCCGACCCCTTGCGGAGGGGCGTGTGCCAAAGACCTCCTAGGAGCTGGGGGTCCCCGGTCCAGGGGCCTAGATAGAGGCCTGGAATCTGTATTTGTCCCCGTTTTCCCCAGCGAGTTCCAAGAGCGAGCCAGTTGTGCAAACAGGAGCTGAGCTGAGCGCCTCTCCTGCCAGTGCAAGGGACAAGCGCCCAGCCCGGCCCCTCCCAGGCCGCGACCCCGACTCGGCGGCGGGGGCTTCCCTGTCACCGTGGAGAGAAAATGCTCCCCGGGGAGGCGCCAGGGAGGGCTCGCCCGGGACGGGACTGCAGGCTGCAGGCCATCTACGCGGGTTCAACCCCAGCGCCGGCGGGCGAACTTGCGTTCCAGCCTCGGACTTCCCACCCGCTGAAGCCAATGGGTCGCACGGCTTCCGCGCCACGTCCTCGGGGGCGATGCCCTCGGGAAGGGACCCTGCTTTAAGTCCCCCCGAACAGTGGACTGGGTGCCAGGGGAGTCCGAGCCCCCCCCGGCCCTCGGCTGGCCCGCCTCCTGGCTGCGCGTGTGAGGTTGTCCGCATCCCGATCCAAGGCCTCTGTTTAGACAGAAGGCGCCAGGACGCAGGCTACGCTCCGCCGCGGCGCGAGCCGTCCCCTCCCCCGGCTCCGCGGGGCCCGGCCGCCGCAGCCTGAAGTCCGGCCTCCGGTCCGGGGCGCCAGACCGCGGAGTCGCAGCGACAGCTCAGGCAGTGGAGGCGGTTCCGGCCGGGCCTGGCGCTCGGCGCCCGCGCACGAAGGGAGGGGCGGTGCCGCGGGAAGGTGACGACGCGCTCGGAGTCGGCCGGGCGGCGGGAGGAGGCGCGCACTCACCTCGTGGCGGCAAGCCCTGGGCGTCGCGCTCCGCTGTGCCGCCGGGGGCCAGCAACGCAGCGCTCAGCACAGACGCCGCCAGCAGCAGCGCGGCCAGCGCCCAGCCCGCCCCGGTCATGCCCACCGCCCGCTCGGCCGCCCCTGCCGGTCCGCCGCACCCCGCCCTGTGCTGCTCCGCCGCGGCCGCCCGCTCGCCCGTCATCGCCCCCTCCGCTGCCGTCACCGCCGCCTGACTCACCGCGGGAGAGGGAGGTGCCCGGGGTGGGCGGGGCGGAGCCCAGGGGCGGGGCCAGGCTATGCTAGGTCCTGCCCTGGGGGAGCTGGCCAAGAAAGAAGTCGAGGCTCCGCGCCCCTGTGCGGGGAGTATTTGTCCCCGGGAGGAGAAACGTCCCTAAGAGAGGCCGCGGCAGGGCCCGGTGACTTCCTCCCCGCCCCGCCTCCCCCAGCGGCATTCTCCCAAACTCCGGCGCCCGCCGGCCACCCTCCACTCTCCGCAAGGGTGTCAGAGTCCTCGGTCCCGGTTTTGGAAAACGCCTCAGTAAGCAAGACTGCAAAATCCCTGCCCTCAAGGCGTTTGTTACGCAGTGAGAGAGGCACCACTTGGAAGTCACCAAGGGGTCCCACCTCTTGGAAGAGCCCCCGGCCAGGCTGATGAAGTGGAAGGGAGCGGAAAGAGGAGTCTGCACACCCACTCCTGGCTGTATGCCGGGAGACGCTGTCAAAAGTATGAGGGGCAGGTACAGTAACCTATAACAAAGGTGCTTTGTAATTGCAAAACCTTGTCAACAAGCTGAACGTCCACCAGCTAGAAAACAGACAAACCGCCCTGCAGCAGGGGAAGTACTCTACAGCTTCCCGCATCCACATGGATGAATCTCAAAAAACAAGGCTGGGGAAAATGCAAATTGCAGAATGCCTTTGTAATAACTTATATAAAGCAAAACAATACTATATGTTGTTTAGGGACATCCATATATGTAATAAAAATACAAAGGTACACATGAAAATGTTGTGGGACTTTTCCTTACTTCAGCTAAAGATGAATGGGGTCCTTTGTCACACCCCAGGAAACATTACGCAGACAATTTGAAGGGAAAGGCAGGGTTTTATTGGATAAAAAGGAAGAAAAGGGGGAATTGGGACCCTCCTCACAGATTAAATCCCAGGTTCCAACGAGGAAGAGGAGGGGCCAGGCTCCTCCCCGCAGCAAACGGAGAAGCGAACTTCTGTGGCTCCGCCCCGGTGCGCACTCCTCCCGGCGCACAGGCCAGTTGGAGTTTTGCCAGGGAGCCGTTCCCACCTGGCTATTTCATTCCCACCCGCTGAAGAAGTCCATCTCACTGCCATTAGAATAAGGATAAGGATAGGGCCAAAGACCGATCTAACTGCTTCCTGCTGACAGGGGGCTCTGTCTTGGGAAAATGGCAGTCAGATTTCCCTCAGAGGCTTATCTAAGGGTCCCCAGCAGAAGGGGCGATGGTCCAAGGCTCCAGTTGCATGACCCTTCCGAGTGTGATGGCCTGAAGGCGCAAAGAGACAAACCAGGTTAAAAAGCATGTCTCAAAATTAAGGGGGCTTGGCGTGGTGGCTCACACCTGTAATCCCAGCACTTTGGGAGGCTGACGTGGGTGGATCACTTGAGGTCATAAGTTCCAGAACAGCCTGACCAACATGGTGAAACCCTGTCTCTACTAAAAATACAAGAATTAGCCAGCCGTTGGTGGCGCCTGACTACTCCCAGCTACTCGGGAAGTTGGGGCGGGAGAATCGCTTGAACCCAGAAGGCGGAGCTCGCAGTGTGCGGAGATCTCATTACTGCACTCCAGTGAGCCCGTCTTAAAAAAAATTTTTAATGAAACAAGAGGAGGCATAAGGAGAGCTCAAAATTCCTGAGGACTTTTACCAATTTGTACGGGGGCGGGGGGCGCAGGGGGTCAAAAGTCCGAATGGTAAACAACTTTACCCTTTTGCTGGCATGTTGGACTTCTGAGTTCCCTTCTCCTAAAACCAACCAGTTTAAGGTTTGGGAAATTAACTCTTTCCAATTTGGAGGATGCATCTGAGGGGGGGTGTTCTGTAGTATGGAAACAATGACCTATCTGTGAGGCAAGAACTGAGGAGGAGAAAGGTTAAAAGGCGGCATTTTTTCCAAGGAGTTCCAGGGCTTCAAGATGCATTTGAAAGTGGTGCAGATGAAGATGAATGGCTACCTATCTAGAAAGTGGGGAGCAGGCACCCCTGCTTCCCTTCTCTTCCTAGTAGATACCTGGGGTACATGAGGGAGAGAAGAAAGCCTGCATCCCCGAGTCCTTGCCACCTTGGCAAGTGCTCCCATGGATGCCAGAGGGGCTTGCATCATGAATCAGGGGTCTAGGGGGTGGAAATTACCTGGTCTACCCATGTACGCCCTTATCACCCCTGCTGTCAGCAGTCTTGGAGTTCCCTAGACCTCATTTATGCTGAGGAGTTGGGGGTTGCATGGACTCCTTATCATAAGCGGAATGCTAAGGTAAAGCTGTGGAACTGAGTCCTCCGACAAGGGAGAGAAAAGGGTGTCTTGTGACACACCCAGATAACTTGGTGGTTATAGTTATGTTTGCTAGGATTTGGATGCATGGTGCTTGGCTTTGATTAGCTTCCTTGGTCTTACTTTCCCAAAAGGAAACCTCTGAATGATGGGCAACCTATTTATTCCCATCACCCGGCAGAATTTGCAGGATAATTGCTCAGAACGAGAATACTAATCCAGATATTTTACATTACCCATCTCTCTTGTTCTTTCTGAGCTGCAGCCGGAGATTGCCGGTTGGTTCACACAAACAAGCAAGGTTAGTCTAAAAATGTAGACAAAAACTTAAAAACAACTGAATTTAGGCTGGCGCGGTAGCTCACGCCTGTAATCCCAGCACTTTGAGAGGCTGAGATGGGAGGATCACAAGGTCAGGTGTTCGAGAGCAGCTTGACCAACATAGTGAAACCCTGTCTCTACTAAAAATACGAAAATTAGCTGGGCATGGGGGCTCACGCCTGTAATCCCAGCATTTTGGGAGGCTGAGATGGGAGGATCACGAGGTCAAGAGTTCGAGACCAGCTTGACCAACATGCTGAAACCTTGTCTCTACTAAAAATACAAAATTTAGCGGGACGTGGTGGCACATGTCTGTAATCCCAGCTAGTCAGGATGCTGAGGCAGGAGAATTGCCTGCACCTGGGAGGCGAAGGTTACAGTGAGCCAAGATCGTGCCACTGCACTCCAACCTGGGTGACAGAGTGAGACTTCGTCTCAAAAAAAACAAAACAAAAAAAACAACAAATGAATGGCAAATGTATAAGTTTTGGAACATAATTTCGCTCCAGTCCTCATTTTTGTTAAAAAAAGAAAATATGATAGGACTCAATTTTTTGCAAAATAGATTTTAGTGTCATACTGGGTCTGGTTATTTGCATAAAGTGCAGCAAGAATAATTATTTCTACATAAGACTTTTGGATTAGATTTGATGAAACTCTGTTCCACAGAGAATCTCAGATAAGACCTTTTAAAGCCAAACCCAGCCATGAGCTAGGCTGATCCTCTCCTCTTAACGTCCCAGGATAAAACTTTTGTTGGGTGATCCTCTCTTCTTAAGGTCCCAGGATAAACTTGGAGCTCCTGGACCTGTTAGAAAGTGACATTATTTACTGACCACAGGTCAGGAACCCTGTACAGGGGCTGCGTAGATAAGAGGATGAGGCCAGTTTCCCCACTGGGCTTGTATTGGCTCTGCAAGGCAAGATTTGTAGGGTCCAGCCCTAGAGGGTTCTGTGAGCCCCTCCCTGCTGGTGCAGAGACGAGAAACTATAGAAATAAAAGACACAGCCAGGTGTGGTAGCTCACGCCTGTAATCCCAGCACTTTGGGAGGCCGAGGTAGGTGGATCACCTGAGGTCAGGAGTTTGAGACCAGCCTGACCAATATAGTGAAACCCCATCTCTAAATAATAATAATAATAAAGAAATAAAAGACACAGAGATAGAGAAAAGAGAGTTTGGGCCCCGGGGCCCACTGCCAACCAAATCACAGTCCTGCAGTGGCCCCAAGTGCCTGGACGCTCTGACTTTTATTGAATACAAAGCAGGGGGCAGGGAAGGTAAGATGAGGTAATGGTGGTCAGTGATAGGATGAGAGAAATCACGTGTCTTGGAGATAGGGGGGGCCCAGAACTTTCAAGTAGCTGACGAGGAGAAAACCTAATACGTCAGCACTCTTCGCATATTTGTCAGAAATATCAGGGATATTAAGATTATGTTACTATTATTAATTCTCATCTTCTGAGAAAAAGAGAAACCAGGTGCAGAAGTGGAGCCTCAGAGTGGACATGGAACGTGACCACTGAAGCCCAGCATCACAGAGAGATAGTTAAGCACCTGGATGTCTGCGGGTTTACCTGACAGCCGTCAGGCCTTACCACAAGAGCTTGGAGAGTGGAGTTTTCTCCTAATTCCCCAGGAAGGAGGTATCTCGGCCATTTTGGACATCTCCTTCCCTAGCTGGCTAAACAGTGGACACCTTCACAATGCTGGCACTGCCGCACAGACGAGGTGCCCTCCAGCAGGCCTTATGCAGGCATGACAGAGGGTTTACAGCATCCTGCCTTAGGATCACTTTGTTCATAATGTCACCTCAGTTCCATGCTTCATAACCTGATAATCATTAGTAAAATTAAAGGTTATATTGATTATATATGATTATATAAAGGAATAACTATGTGCTTATATTTCTAATTCTTTTCTAAATCAATATTCATATGGGAATAGGCTGAGACTTCAGACCCTTGCCACGGCACTTGTGGGAGTCCCCTCCCACAAAGATTGACTCTTTTTCTTTTTCTTTTTTTTTTTTTTGAGACAAAGTCTCACTCTGTTGCCCAGGCTGGAGTGCAGTGGCACGATCTCGGCTCACTGCAGACTCTGTCTCCCAAGTTCAAGCAATTCTCCTGGCTCAGCCTCCTGAGTAGCAGGGATTACAGGCACAGCCTTTCACTCAAAGCCTTGGGAAAATAACCAGTTTTTCCAATTGTGTCTTGTTGCAAAAGATAAATTGATTGTTATTGCACTGATGCAGACAACTATATTTCCATAAGTTAAGAATACTCACAGATAGTTTCCAAATTCTAGAGGAACTAGGCCAGGCATGGTAGCTCACAGCTAATCCCAGCACTTTGGGAGGCCAAGGCAGGTGGATCACTTGAGGTCAGGAGTTCAAGACCAGGCTGGCCAACATGATGAAACCCCATCTCTACTAAAAATACAAAAAGTAGCCAGGCATGGTAGCACACACCTGTAGTCCCAGCTACTTGGGAGGCTACAGCAGGAGAATCACTTGAGCCTGTGAGGCGGAGGTTGCAGTGAGCCAAGATCACTCCATTGTACTCCAGCATGGGTGACAGAGCAAAACTCTGTCTCAAAGAGCAAAACCCTGTCTCAAAAAA
>NW_016107498.1:4003688-4033766 GCF_001604975.1 Cebus imitator | reverse complement strand
GCTCCAAATTTTGTTCACACAAGTATATCTTTCTCTATTATTAAAGACCATAAATAGTTTAAAATGTTTCCTTGACTCTGAAAAACAAAACAAAGATTGGCAACATTCCCAGCAAGTTAAAAAGGTTGCTTCAGCTTTCTGAGTTCAGTCCGTTTAGTTCTTGTTTTGCTTGATATTTGTGAACACTTCATCTCTTTATGAGTCCTATACATTTTCCTTTATGCCAATGTTCCAATCTCCAAAGTTATCAGAAACCTGCATTTGAGAGTACCTATCAAAGTCCTATGGCTTATTATAAACCATCTTTTGAAAAGGATTCAAACAACACAACAATTGTCTGTGAATAGCAAAATGTCCAGGGTAGTTGCCGTTAAAAACACGATTAACAAAGAAGTTTGGTTATCTCCATCGTTTACAATAACTTAACATAACAACCTTAATTATGATTGATAGCATATACTTGGACATTACGATTTATTAAATCCCATACAATTTTGGAACATATATTAGCATTATTCACAAAAATATAACCTAAAGAAAACTGAACATCATTTTGGCAATCCCATGTACCTAAACATGTCAAATGACCTTGTTCCCCTATTTTTCAGGATGTTTCAGGTACCCTCTGAACCATCCAAAAAGCCAGACTTCAGGAAAGACAATTTTGAAACTGAAGTTTGATTTTAGGAAAGCTGTTAAATATATTTGAAGTTTAAAACACTTGATGTAATGAAATAGAATTCCAGATTACCATAAATTATTTATTTTGCCAAAATGATGACTCAGAAATTTTAAAGATGCAAAAACCTTTTATAACCCTCTACAGATTTTGCCAGAGCAGATTAGTGCTTTAAGAATACTTTGCTTTGCTTTTATTTCAATGCTTAATTTACAGAAAAACCATATAATACCCTTTTGAATTTAGTCAATATGTTCACATAGAGAATCCCTTTGCAAGATTAATTTTCACAATGCTTCCACCACTTGTTTGAACCTTCAACTTCATCCCATCTAATTTAAAACAATCTTTGGCAGGGTACAGTGGCTCATGCCTGTAATCCCAGCATTTTGGGAGGACGAGGAGGCGGATCACCTGAGGTCAGGAGAATGAGACCAGCCTGGCCAACATGGCGAAACACTTTCTCTACTAAAAATATAAAAATTAGCTGGGCGTGGTAGTGCACATCTACAATCCCAGTTACTTGAGAGGCTGAGGCAGGAGAATCACTTGAACCCAGGAGGTGGAGGTTGCAGTGAGCTGAGATTGAGCCACTGCACTCCAGCCTGGGCGACAGAGTGAGACGCTGTCTCAGAAAACAAATTATTTAAAATAATTTTTTAAAAAATTCCTTTAGCCCTAGGCAAAAATTTACATTTCATGCCTTTTTATAACCTTTTACAAAAAAACATTTGGCCAAGCGCCATGGCTCACACCTGTCATCCCAACACTTTGGGAGGCTGCAGTGGGTGGATCACAAGGTCAGGAGTTTGACCAGCCTAGCCAACATGGAAAAACCCCATCTCTACTAAAAATACAAAAATTAGACAGGCGTGGTGACACTCCCTGCAATCCCAACTACTCAGGAGGCTGAGGCAGGAGAATCGCTTAAACCCAGGAAGCAGAGGTTTCAGTGAGCTGGGATTGCACCACTGCACTTCAGCCTGGGCAACAGAGCAAGACTCTGTCCCTAAAAAACAAAACAAAAAACATTTTACTGTTCTTGCACACCTTGCATGTAAATCTATTTCCAGCGGTCTCAACTACATGTTATAATAGTTAACTCCTACCAATTTTTAACTTTAATGTAATACCTGGTAAGTTGTTTTGTGTGCTAGGTGCAGCCAAGATTTGACTCCTAGCACAATTAGGAGTGTGGCTAGTTCTATATGTTCCCAGGCCTTAACAGTTGTGAAACCAGAAAATCAAATAGTTCTCAAAACCAAAAAGCAGTTTATAACCTTAAAACACTTGGCAAACCTTGCATCTGACCTGCACAATTTAGTCCGCCTATTTACATTTTGATGGCATCTGCTTTTTACCAATAATTTTTAAAGCTGTTTTTATTTCTCAAAGATTAAAGTCACATGAACTGAAAGATACCGCTACTTTTATTTTCTCTTTTAAAAAATATTTGATCTAAGCACTTGTCTTTTTCTAGGCCAAATTAATTAGAGCTCTTTTTACAGACATCATACATAACACATATATAGTTACACAGGCAGGCAGAAGAAAACCAGTCGCTGGGACAGACCCTTTAAGAGACAGGGCTAGGAAAATATGCAGATATCAAACTAGAAAGGAACTCATTCCCTAAGGCAGAATTGCTAAACAAAGCCATACGAGGGTACTCGAGGCCAAGACCCAGGTTGTAAAACAACATGGAGGCCTGCAGTGAAGTTCCCTAGGAACCACACAGACAGGCAAAGCACATCAGTGTGCAGGCCAGTTGGGAGTTTCTCTGGGGACCCTTTCCCACCTGGCTGTCTCAGAAAGATAAGCATTAAATTATAAGGATTGAGAGCTGGAAGGGAGGAGAATCTTAAGGGCTTCACTGGCAATATTTCATTGCTTAAGTGGGTGATAGGGTGCATCCTGTGTTATATTTTATACTTTTTTGGGTGTCTGAATTATTTGATAATTTTTTAAAGCTACAAGACAGTGTGATTAGTGCTGTTAGGAGAAGGACAAGATGCTAAGGTGGCATTTGACAGAAGAACCCAGGCTTGTCTGGGAAGGCTTACAGGGGGACTGTCATTTAAGTTAGCCAGGAGGAAGCAGGAAGAGTGTTCCCAGAAGAAGGAACAGCCTTTCCAACAGCCCAGAGAACGTGTTACTTAATGAAGGAACTGAAAGAAATCTGGGGCAAATAGAGCAGGGTTCTGTGATGGGAGAGGGGAGTCAGGAGGTGAACTAGACAGCAGAGTTGAGTACAGGCTTCTTCCTAAGTACGGTAGAAGCTGGTGGTGAGTTCGAAGGTGGGAATAACTCTGGAAGTAATGGTCATGGGCTATCTCACAAACTCAAGTTCAGTCAAATGATTTTTCTCAAAGCCCCTATGCCAGAATGTCAGGAAGTCTAGGTACTCCCTTTCGTCTTTGCCCCCTGCCCCATTGTTCAAAATCGAGGAGCTGAAGGACGCTGGCATCAGAGAGATCTGGCAAGGCCACGGCCAATTAGTCTTCTTCTGCCTAACATACAGCAGCACCTCTCTCTGGCCCAGCCTGGCGTAAGCCACAGGAGTCACTGAGTGAATGTGCCCTTCTCTTTTCGCTTGGAGGCCAGCTTTGTCACACCCTCCATGTTCAGGAGAGTCTGTAGTTCCTGTCTTAGGGCTGTGCATAGCATAGCTGTTCCTGTACCTGAAAGACCCTTCCCCACCCAGACATCTCATGGCTCCTCCCTCACTTCATTCAGGCCTTAGGTCGACTGCTGCCTCATTTAAGGGGGTCTTCCACAAAACCCCATCTAAAGCTAAATCGTGCTGGAGCCCCGATCCTGCTTTTCTTCATTACACTAATCTCTGTCATTATGTGTATTTTCCTGCCCCACTTGTACTAGAATGTACGTTCCATGAACGCAAAGAGTTTGTCCTGCGGGCAAGAACCTTCTCATTAGACTATAATACATCAACAACAGCTCCAAAACCTCATGGCTTACCCCGACAAAAATCCCTTTCCTGTTCACACTAATGCTCACAGCAGAAGCGGCAGTAGGAGGACAAGGTAGCAAATCCTACACTGGCTCTTCAAGCACCTGCCTAGAAGAGATGTCTATGATTTCTTCCACATTTATCTGACCAGAGCAAGACATATGGCTCCATGTGACCAATAGATTCAACACCTGTTCAATTCTCAGCAACTAGAAAAAGAGGGAACTTCCGGCCAGGCACAGTAGCTCACGCCTGTAATCCTAGCATTTGGGAGGCTGAGGTGGGTGCATCACCCGAGGTCGGGAGTTCGAGACCAGCCAGACCAACATGGAGAAAGCCCGTCTCTACTAAAAATACAAAAATTAGCCAGGCTTGGTGGCGCATGCGTAATCCCACTACGCGGGAGGCTGAGGCAAGAGACTCGCTTAAACCTGAGAGGCATAAGCTGTGGTGAGCTGACATCGCACCATTGCACTCCAACCTGGGCAACAAGAGTGAAACTCCATCTCAAAAAAAGAAGGAAAGAAAAAGAGAGAACTTTCTCAGTATGATAAAGGCATCTCCAAAAAACAGCTAACATGACATTTACAAAGACTGAATGCTTCCCTCGGTGGATCAAGAACAATGCAAGGATATGCAATAAGGCAAAGTAATAAAAAGCATACAAACTGGCTCCATTCAAAGACAGCCTGATTGTACATGAGGAAAATCTTAAGGAATCTACCCCTCAAAAAGCTACTGGAAACTAATAAGTTTGTGAAGGTCACAGAATTCAAAGTCAACATACAAAAATCAATTTTATTTTTATTTTCTGGATGTAACTGGATGTTGACACTGAAAAAACTGGAATTTACAGAATTTTTTTTCTTATAAAATGGAATTTTTTTTTTTTTTTTAGACAGAGTTTTGCTCTTGTCACCGAGGTTGGAGTGCAATGGGACCATCTTGGCTCACTATAACCTCCCCCTCCTGGGTTCAAGCAATTCTCCTGCCTCAGACTCTTGAGGAGCTGGGACTACAGGCATGCGCCACTACACCCAGCTAATTTTTTTGTATTTTAGTAGAGACGGGTTTTCACCATTTTGGCCAGGCTAGTCTCAAACTCCTGACCTCAGGTGATCTGCCCACCTCAGCCTTCCAAAGTGGGAATTTTTAAAATTTAACAAAACAGGTACAAGATGAGAACACAGAAAACTACAAAACATTTGAATGAAATTAAAGAATACCTAAAAAGTTGGAGAGATATACTGTGTTCGTAGATTGGAAGAATCATTACTGTTAGGATGCCAGTTCTCTCTAAATTGATCTTTAACTTCAGTGCAATCCCAGTCAAAATTCAAGGAGTTTTTGTTGTTGTTGTTGTTGTTGTTTTTGTTAAAACTGACAAGCTGATTCTAAAACTTTATGTGGAAATGCAAAGGACCTAGAATGGCCAAAACAATTTTGAAAAATAACAAAGTTGCAGGTCTTTGTTAACCTGATGTTAAGATTGACTAAAAAGGGACAGGATAGAGAGCCTAGAAATAAACACACACATTGGCTTTTTCGCCAAGCTGCCAAAGGAATTTAATAAAGGAAAGGATAAACTTGTCAATAAATAATGCTGCAACAACTGGATATCCACATGGAAAGAACCTTGATTCTAACCTCACACCACATACAAAACTGAACTAAAAATAGATTACTGATCACAACAAAAAAGCTAAAACTATGAAACTTCTGGAAGAAAATACAGGAGAAAATCTCCATAACCTTGGATTAGGCAAAGATTTCTTAAATAGCACATAAACCATTAAAAAAGAAAAGCTGTCATGAAAGACATTGCTAAGAAAATGGAAAGCCAAGTCACAATGAGAAAATATATGTAAAACATATACCTGAAAAAAAGTCTTAATCCCAGAATTTATAGCGAACTCTTACAATCCAATAATAAAGCAAATGAATTTATTTTAAAATGGGCAAAAGATTCATGTATCAAAAAATATATGAACTGCCAATAAACATGAAAAGGTACCTAGCATCATCTGATATTAGGAAAATACAACTTAAAACTACACTGAATTCCGGCATTTCAGGAGGCCAAGGCAGAAGGATTTCTCGAGCCCAGGAGTTCAAGACCAGCCTAGGTAACACAGTAAGACGCCATCTCTACAAAAAATACAAAAATTAGCTGAGCATAGTGGCATGCATCAGCTTCTTGGGAGGCTGAGGTGAGAGAATTGCTGGAGCCTTAAGGAGGCTGAGGCTGCAGTAAGCCATGATTGTGCCACTGCACTCCAGCCTGGGCAACAGAGCAAGGCCCTCAAAAAAATAAAAATAAAACCATCTACACTGAAAACTAATCACACCCACTAAAACAGCTAAAATTAAATAGGCTAACATAAATAACAAGTGTTAGCAAAGATGTGGATCAAATGGAACTCGTATACTGCTAGGGGAAAATAAAATGGTACAACTACTTTGGAAAACAGTTGCAAATCTATGAAATTAAACATATACTGACATATGACCATCTGACCAATCAGGTATTTGCTCAAAACAAATGAAAACAATTGTTACACAAAGACTTGTATTTTAAGGTTAACAGCAGTTTTATTCATAATAACCTCAACCTGGAAACAATGCAATATCCATCAGCAGGTAAATGAAGAGTGTGGTACAGCCATACCATGGAATAACTGTGCACCAATAGATATAACCTACTGATACATGCAACAACATAGATGAACCTCAAAAACATTACACTGAACAAAAGCAGACAGACACAAAATATATATACTACACTATATGCTATGGTTTAAATCCCTCCAAAATTCATGTTGAAACTTAATCTCCAATGCAATAGTAATAAGAAGTGGGTCTTTGGAGGTATAATCAGGTCATGAGAGCTCTTCCATGGTAAATGAGCTTAAGCCCTTTGAGAGCGGCTGCACACAGCATTTGCCCCCACCTTTTTTTATTTTTTATTTTTTGCCCATCTGCCCCATCTACCATGTGAGGACACAGTGTTCAAGGCACTATCATCAAAGAAGAAACTGGGCCCTCAGACACCAAACCTGCTAGCGCCTAGATCATGACGTTTTCAGCATCCAGAACTGTGAGAAATAAATTCCTATAATGTATAATACCCAGTCTCAGGTATTTTGTTACAGCACCACAAACAGACTTAGATACTGTATGATTCCATTACTGGAACTCTAGAAAAGAAATTCTAATTTTTCTAAAAAGAAAGGAGAGAGTCATTGCCTGGAGCCAGCAGAGGGGAAAGGATTGATTGGGATGGGAAACCGAGGAATTTGCCAGTGTGATAGAACTGTTTTGTCTCTTCACCTATGGGGATAGTGACACAAGTACATAAATGTATCAAAACTCCTTGAACACTTAAAACTGTTGCATTTTATTATACAATGAGTCAATAAGTGGAGTTTTTTAAAACTCAATTATATTTCTTCCTGGAGCAAAGAATGACTCTGAGGTTTCTGGCTTGGGAAATCAGATGCATGCTATGCCACCTATAGATGAGGAAACACAAAGCAGATTCTGAAGGAAACATAAAAAGCAGATTATCTGGGAAATCTTGAGCTTGAGATGTTCTTTAGAAAAATGTTCATTTAAATATCTTCTCCATTTGTTAATTGGGCTGTTTGGATTTTGCGTTGAATTACAGGAATTCTATATGATCACTGTATGAACCTGCAAATAAAATAGATGTAAAGGTCTGGAGAAATAAGAATTTGGGAAAAATCCGCACATATATGGCAAGTGAAGTCATGGCAGAGAATGAGATCACCCAGGTAATGTGTTTAAGGCTAACAACAGAACCTTCAGCAGCACCAGGGATGGACAGAGACTGAGAAGCCAGAGTGACAGGAAAACTAGGAGAGTATTATGTCACAGAAGCCAAGGCTTGTATATTACAAGGAGAAAACAACAAAAGATTATCCACTCAAAGCCGGGCACAGTGACTCACCCACGTAATCCCAGCACTTTGGGAGGCTGAGGCAAGCGGATCACAAGGTCAGGAGTTCGAAACCAGCCTGACCAACATGGTGAAACCCCATCTCTACTAAAAATACGAAAATTAGCTGGATGTAGTGGTGAGTGGTGTGCACCTGTAATCCCAGCTACTCTAGAGGCTGAGATAGGAGAATGGCTTGAACCTAGAAGGAGGAGGTCACAGTGAGCCTAGATCACGCCACTGCACTCCAGCCTGGGCAACAGACACTCTGTCTCACAAAAAAAAAAAAAAAAAAAAAAATAAAAAATAAAAATATTATCCACTTAAATAAGCTACCCAGTCCTTAGGAACCCAGTGACAGCAGTTTCAGGGCAGTAGTAATAGCAAAGGTAAAGGAGTCAAAGGAATATAAAGAAGTATAGGCATTTCAACAAATAATGCTGGGATACTTGGACAGCCAAATGCAAAAGAACGATGTTTGACAATGACTTTAAATCATATACAAAAATTAAATCAAAGACCTTAATGGCTCAAAGACCTTAATGTAATAGCAAAAACTATAAAATTCTTAGAAGAAAACATCAGAGTAAATCTTCATGACCCTGGATTTGGCAATGGATTCTTAGATGCAACACCAAAAGCATGAGCAACCAAAGAAAAATGCAGATACATTTGACTTCATAAAAAATTAAAACTTTGTGTATCAAAAGACACTACAAAGAAAGTGAGGACAACCCACCTGGAAGAAAATAGCTGCAAATCACATATCTGATAAGGAACTAGTATAAGGAATACATAAAGAACTCCTACAACTCGACAACAACAAAATAACCTGATTTGTAAATGGGCAAATTTAAAAACTGACAAAAAATCTGAATAGACATTTTTCCCAGGAAGATATACAAATAGCCAATAAGCATATGAATAGGTACAAGGTCATTAGTCATCAGGAAAATGCATATCAAAACCACAGTGAGTCCTGTATTCATGTACTGGAAGCCTTAATAGTGGTAAGATGTCAATACTACCCAAAGCACTCTACAGATTCAATGCATTATCTATCAGATTCCTAATGGCAGAATCCCAAAAATATCAAAATCCATCTAAAGTATATGAAATCACATGGGACCCTGAACAGCCAAAATAATATTAAAAAAGAAAAAGTTGACGTCTCACACTTCTGAATTTCAGAAAGTACTACAAAACTATGGTAATCAAAAAACCGTGAGCCTGGCTCTCAACTTCTCCACAACAAAGGACCAAAAAAGCAAGGAGATAACCACGAGTCAGGTAGAGCACCAAAGACAGAACACTTTAATTCAGCAGGGAAGTGACAGGGAACCTCTGAGGCGCAAAAGGAGCAGTAAACAAAGCAGCTAGTGTGTCTTGGATTGGCTCAGAGGCAGGAAGGACATCTCATTTCAAGGAAAAGAAAAGTGAAAGAACCCCAGTGGTCCACATTCCCAGGACAGATGCTGGCACCCACAGAGGATGCCATCAGCCTTCACAGGCCCTAAGCCCAGTATACAGAGCTGCCTGGACTCCATGCAAATGTGTTGTTCCAGAAAGGGAATTCCACTGGATCCTACTCACATCTCAAGAAACATGCTGCTGTGGCACCATTTTAAGAGCCTAGCCCCCACCAGATTATATCCTGTCTTGGGGTCCAATAGCCCCTGCAGTCCACATCCCTGAGCCCCCAGGAACACCCTCCCACATCCAACCAGAAAGCTGCAATATCACAACCACCCAGCAATACAGCCAGGTTTCCAGTACTTTCACCCATATAGCGTCTTATATCCCAGGGAACAGGCAGCGTAGCACACTAGGGAGGCTGCCCCCAGGAAAAAGGGAGCTGAAGCTCCCAGAATCTGGAAGCCACCTTCCCAACACCAATGACACCAAGAGAACCCTGCCCCTCTCAGCAGGGCAACAGCACACCTGCATGCACCTTCAGGGGACCTGAAGACCAGTGTGTCCATATGTAACATCCAAGAACCTAAAGACAGCCCTGCCCTACCCACTGCCACCAGTGTTCTCAGGTGCCATCTTTCCTTCGTGCCACTGCTGGTGCCTACATGCTGTCAGGGGGCCTGAGGACTGGCCCACCCCATCCAACACCACTGGTGCCCACACACATAATCCCAAGGCCTGAACAGGCCCGCCCCACCTACCACCACCAGTGCCCACCCAAGTGCATCACCTAGGGAATGGAAACTAGCCCATTCATCCTGCCACAGGTACTGCCAACAGCTGTGATTGCCACCTGAGGGTCCAATGTCCAGCCCACTGCTGCTACTGCCAGCACCATAAATTTTGCCTTGGGCCTTGAGGACCAGCCGACCTGGGCCCCCCACTACCATTCACTACCAGCGCTTACACCAGCTGGGGTCCTAAAGACCTGCATGCTCAGCCCATCACCAGCCACCACAGCTAATGCCTGCACATGTCACAAAAAGGCCCAGGGACTGGCCCCTCTGGCACCCCTGTGCCCAGAAAAGCCCCGCAACAGCCTCAGCTAACAAAGACAGCTTAAGCCACTGAGGACTCACAGTGACACTGACTACAGCTGAAGAAATCATTGATGTTGTGCTCAACAGAATCAAAGCCAAAACATCCTACTCAGCCAAAACTATAGATATGCCTACACAAAAGTATTTCCTTACGAAAGCCAATCCACAAAATTGAAAGAAGCAACTATTCCACTAGATGAATAGATATCAATGTTAAGGACACAAGAAACATGAAAAAGCAAGGAAACTTGCTCCAAAGAGATACAATACCTCCAGAGAGATACCTCCAAAGAAACACAATGATTCTCCAGTAACACATCCAAAAGAAAAGGAAATCCATAAAAATGCATGAAAAAGGCCAAACATGGTGGTTCACGCCTATAATCCCAGCCCTTTGGGAGGCCGAGGCAGGCAGATCACCTGAGGTCAGGAGTTCAAGACCAGCCTGACCAACATGGAGAAACCCCATCTCTATTAAAAAATACAAAATTAGCTAGGCATGGTGGTGCATCCCTGTAATCTCAGCTACTAAGGAGGCGGAGGCAGGACAATTGCTTGAACCCAGAAGGCGGAGGTTGCAGTAAGCCAAGATCACACCATTGCACTCCAGTCTGGGCAACAAAAGTGAAACTCTGTCTCAAATAATAAAAATAATAAAATGCCTGAAAAAGAATTCAAAATAATGATCTTAGGGAAATTCAGCAAGTTACAAGAGAACACAGATAATACAAATAAATTAGGAAAACAATTCATGATCTGAATAAGGCATTCAACAGAGATAGACATAGAAAAATAACCAAACAAATCATGGAACTGAAAAATTCAATGAATAAAATTTTAAAATACAACTAGAGAAAGCAAAACAAAGATTTTCTGAATTTGAAGACAGGTCTTTTGGAGTAATCCAGTCAGACCAAAAAAATGGGACATCACCAAGCGAACACATATTTAAATTGTGAGTGTTTCAGAAGAAGAGGTGAGAAAAGGCATAGAAAACCTATTTAGCAAAATAATAGTCAAAAATTTCTTAAGTCTTACAAGAGATACAGACATCCAGATACAGGATGCTCAGTGATCCCCAAAAAAATTCAAATCAAAAAGGTCTTCTGCAAGGCACATTACAGTCAAACTGTCAAAAGTCAAAGACAGAATTCTAAAAACAGCAAGCGGAAAAGCATCAAGTCACATATGAGACTTTCCTGTAAAAAATTTTAAAAAAAAGACACCACCTTACAGGTCAGGGGAGAATGATAAAATATATTGGAGTGCTGAAGCAAAACTGCCAGCCAAGAATACTAAACTAAGTAAAGCTATCCTTCAAAATTGAAGGGGAAATAAAGTCTTTCCCAGAAAAGTAAAAACTGAGGGAAGGAGGACCCAGGCCCTCGGAGGAGCCTCAAAGTGCCTCATCATGCAGGCCCTGTGAAAGAGTGCCATCAAGAGTCCCTCAGGGTTCAGGAGTCGCCTCTGGTGTCCCAGAACAGCCAGCGACTGCAACCAAGGGCAGGAAGAGCAACAGGAGGGCTGCCCAGGCCCAGTTAGAAGATCAGATCATGGCCGCCCAAGAAATGGAGCATGGGGAAAGGGATCCAAAAACTGATGAGCATGAGGAAAGAAAACCTTTTGCAGAAACAGATGAGGAAGACAAGGGGGTTGATGTACAGCAGCTACAAGTAATTGCAGCTGCCATTAAACAGGGTCTTGCTGCACACACACACACACACACACACACACACACAAAGGTTTCAAATGTATACAAAAGTTTGCATCGACACTGAGAACAGAGCTAAACGTATTTTGAGAACACAAAAGGCAGAAATGCAGTTGCTGACTTTGCTTTAAGAATACAACATAGACATGCAGAAGACTGAGGAGTGGAAGAAAAACCAAAATATTTCAAGAGCAACAAAAGAGGTGGCAACAAGTTAGCATTGTTAGAAGACAGCAACTGAAAGAGATTAAGCTGCTACATGAAAAATTCATGAAGAGTATCATGAAACAACTCTTTTCGGTGAAGAAAGTCAACTTAAAAAACAAATCACCAAGTTCCAAGATAAAACTGTATAGAAGACACTGCAGCAAGAGTTGGCACTGATTCCTAACTCGAGCTACACTAAACCACACGATAGTGTTTTGATATTCTTGCGCAAATCAGTATATCTCTTCTATCATTAGTCTGTTTGTTAAATGCCAGACCTCATTTCTGTGATCTGCTGAATGAACCCTAGACAGTTATGTGAGAAAGGAGCAAATGCAGTTATATACATGGTCAGTTCAATTTTAACATTAATGATAACTTAGTTTAAAGAAAAAAAAAAGGCCAGGCGCAGTGGCTCACGCCTGTAATCCCAGCACTTTGGGAGGCCAACACAGGTGGATCACGAGGTCAGAAGTTTGAGACCAACCTGACCAACATGGTGAAACCGTCTCTACCAAAAATACAAAAATTAGCCAGGCGAAGTGGTACACACCTGTAATCCCAGCTACTCGGAAGGCTGAGGCAGGAGAATCGCTTGAACCCAAGAGGCAGAGGTTGCAGTGAGCCGAGATTGTGCCACTGCCCTCCAGCCTGGGCGACACAGCAAGACGCCGTCTCAAAACAACAACAACAGGGAATCATCACAACTAGATTAGCCCTACAAGCAATGCTTAAGGCAATCCTACATCTGGAAGAGAAAGACAGCCATATCACCCTGAATGCGCCCAATCTCATCTGATCTTGGAAGAGACAAAATGGTATCTACCATCATGAAAACACACAAAAGCTTAAAAGTCACTGGTAGAGCAGATCCAGAAATAACAAAAAGGAGTCAAACATTATGACTATTTAAAAAAAAAAAAACCCACCAAATTATAAAGTAAACAATATAAAAGAAGATAGGTGAAAACCTGTCTCTATTAAAAATACAAAAATTAGTCAGGCATGGTGGTGGGCACCTGTAATCCCAGCTACTTGGGAGGTTGAGGCAGGAGATGCTTGAACTCGGGAAGTGGAGATTGCAGTGAGCCAAGATCACGCCACTGCACTCCAGCCTGGGAGACAGAGCAAGACTCCATCTCAAAAAAGAAAACAGAAGATAGAAGATAGGAACAAAATATATACAAGACAATCAGAAAACAACAGAAGCACAGGACTAAGTTCTCACCTATCAATAAAAACCTTGAATGTAAATAATTTAAATTCTCCAATTAAAAGATATAGACTAGCTGAATGGATTAAAAAAAAAGATTCAACTATATGTTACCTATAACAAACTCATTTCACATGTAAAAACACATATAGACTGAAAATGAACAGATGGAAAAAAATATTCCATGCAAATGGAAACCAAAAGAGTGCAGGAATAACTATACTTATACATAATAGACTTTAAGTCAGAAAACACAAAAAGGGACAAAGAAGATCATTACATAATGACAAAGGGATCAATTCAGTGAAAGGCCATAACATTTTAAATATATATGCACCCAATACCGAAGCACTCATATATAAACAATATATATGTGATATATAAACATTATTAGAACTAAAGAGAAAGACAGACCCTAATACAAATAATAGCTGGGGATTTTAACGCCTCACTTTCAGTATTGGGCAGATCATCTAGACAGAAACACTGGACTTAATCTACATTACAGATCAAATGGACCTAAAAGACATTTACAGAACCTTTCGTCCAACAGCTGCAGAATATACATTCTTCTCATCAGCACATGGACCATTCTCCAGCAGACCATATGTTAGACTCCAAAACAAGCCTCAACAAATTTTTAAAAATCTAAACCATATCAAGTACCTTCTCAGACCACAATAGAATAAAAGCAGAAATTAATAACAAGAGACACTTTGGAAACTGCAAATCCATGGAAATCTAACAACTGGCCAAACACGGTGACTTGTGTCGTAATCCTAGCATTATGGGAGGCCAAGGAGGGTGGATCACCTGAGGTCACGAGTTTGGGACCAACCTGGCCAACATGGTGAAATCCTGTCTCTATTAAAAATACAAAAATTAGCCAGGCGTGGTGGTGCACCTGTAATCCCAGCTACTCGGGAGGCTGAGATGGGAGAATTGCTTGAACCTGGGAGGTGGAGCCTGCAGTGAGCCAAGACCATGCCACTGCACTCCAGCCTAGGCATCAGATCAAGACCTCGTCTCAAAAAAAAAAAAATAAATAAGTCTAACAACCAATTCGGAACACATGCCAATGTACACGTGGATGTGAACAAAGAACCACATGGCTAAGCCATAAAAAACAATGAAACACAAAACTCAGGCAAAAAACTCCACCCTCAGAGTAGAATGCTGTAACTTCCATTCAGCCCTTCAATCCCACCTTCACTGGCTGGTCTGGTTTTCACAGCATTTCTCTTGCCTGAGACATCACGGTATCTCTAAGCGTATCCAAGACCTTCTGGTAGGTGTCCAGAATGTCCTGAGCAGTGGGTCTTTCTGAGGGAGTCTGGCTCTTGCATGCTTTGTGAATATCAAACAAATGAAATCGAACCATATCACTCCCTTCAACGTGCCCCAGAAGGAAACTGGAGATATCTGGGATCTTCCAAATGTCGATCTTCTCGTCATATGAGGGCATGAGATCATCGCGGAAAGGCATGTTCTCTCCATAGGGCCACAGTTGCTCTGGAGCCACAAAATCCCCATGCAGTTCCCTGTGGCCGCACTTTACCAGCGTCCCGGAGCTGTGGTTCACCAGGGGTAAGGCGTCCAAGTCATTTGCCACAATGCTGAAGTTGCTTGTCAGCAGATACTGGGACAGTGTCTTCGGCAGGTCGTTGGAGTCGCACATGACCCGCGTGCCCACGGGGCTGTGGTGCAGGTAATGAATGATGCTGACATAGTCCATGGCCAGCTGCAGCCTGTGCTGCCACGTGTTCACGTTTTGGTACTTTGAAAGATTTAGTATTTCTTCCAGGTTACTCAAGGAACCTAGAGGATGATATTCAGTAAGAATTGTGTTGTCATCCTCACAATAGCCAAGCAGCGTGACAACATGTGCACCTTGTAGAGATTTCAGCATCTGCAGTCCATGGAGGAAATCATCTTTCATCTCCAGGCTGGTGAGCCGTGAGAGAGCAACTTTGCGCTCCTTCCACTCAGACAGAAAGACCTGCAACAAAGCCACAGAGAACATCAAGCCTGAACTCTCACCTAATTTAGTGACCAGAAACAACATCCATCTTTTAAGTAGCAGGTGTTCTGCAGAAGACACAGAAATTAACGAGGGGCAGACTCTGTCTGAGCGTTGCTCTCCATCTAGTTATGAAGATGGTCTGATGAGCAAGCACGGCATTCAGCAAGGCAAGTGCCACATCAGTGAGTGGAACCTCAGGGCAGGAAGCGAATGCCTCTGGGCAGGACCCCAAGAACTGCTACAGAAGGTACTGGAAGGCTTCTGGAGGCTGGTCTTACAGGACGAGGGGGACTTGCAGATTCGATGTGGGTGGGGCAGGAGAGTGCTGGCTCAGGAGGGAAGACTCTGCATAACCACATGGCAGAGAGGAATGGCAAGTAGACTGCCAGTTCCAATGGACCACCGCACAGTGGGTGGGCAAGATGAGGAGGCAGGGGAGTGGCCTGGAAAAGAGGATGAGTGTGGAGACCCTGAAAAGCCTACATGAGGGTACAGAGCCCTGCCCATCAGATGTAACAATGTTACCCATTAATTTTAAAAGGTAGCATAGTAAATTATAAACAGGAATATTTACATGTAAGAAAAACATTTTTACATGTTCTGCGGTTTGGTGTTACTTCAGCTGTAATGACAGAAGCTGAAATGCTACACAAACACTAGACCTTCTCATATAGTCCACAGCTAATATAGAAGAGCAAGTGCACATTTCTGCCTTGGATTTCCGTCTTTCATTTGCTTGCAGGAAGCACTGTAATTAAGGAAAGAACCTCTGATATTTTGCTTAAAAGAACCTCTGATCTTTTGCTTAAATCCCAAGAGAAGGCAGAAGATTACAAAAGAGAAAGCAGGCTTGGGACTCAGGAGATCCTTGCCCCACACTCAGTCTGCAAGCAATGTGCTGTGTCATTGTTCAAATAAAGGTTACGGTTTCCAAAGCAGTTTTTTGCATTATTTATCAAGGGAATCTAACATCTAAATCTAAAATTTAAGGCAGGCTGGGCATGGTGGCTCACACCTGTAATCCAAGCACTTTGGAGGCCAAGGTGGGCAGATCACCTGAGGTCGGGAGTTCAAGACCAGCCTGACCAACATGGTGAAACCCCATCTTAAAAAAAATAATAAATAAACAAAATAAAATCTAAGGCAATAATCTGAAATAGGTAAGAAGTTCTAGGAATAAACATCTGGCATTATTTATAGAAGCATAAACTGAAACTTATCAAAAGATAGGGAGCAGTATGATAAACATATTGAGAACCCATCTTTACAAAAACTTTTTAGAAATTAGCAGGGTGTAATGGAGCATATACATACCTCCAGCTACTCAGGCGATGCTGAGGTGGGAGGATCATTTGAGCCCAGGTGGTGGAGACTGCAGTGAGCAATGATCACATCACTGCACAGCTGGGCTACATATATATAATGGGGTCACCAAAATGTATACATTTATAGAGTTATAACAGATAAAAGTAATGTTACAAACAAGAAGTATATAAAACCATTTGTGTAATAGTGTTCCAACTGATTAAAACAAGACACATTTCTATGTGCTGTAACACACAGGTAAGTAGACAGACTACCGAATATCCTACTGCCATCATTATCCTCCAAAGCCTGTGCTAGCATGTACGTTCACCAGCAGCGCCTGAGAGAATCTTAGGAATACACCCTGTGTCACACCAGATGTTACCAATGTTTGTAATCTGTGCCAATCAATGGATGAAGATACCTTGCTATTTTAATTTGTATTTCCCTATTACTAACGAGGCTGGGCATTTGTCATCTTTTTAAGCATTTCTGTATTTCTGCCGTCAAAAGTCTGTTCACTGCCCTGTATCCAATTTTCTACAGGGTTGTCTGCCTTATGCTTATTAATTACTAGCTCTTTATATTCAGCTGACCCTTGAACAACATGGGTTTGAACTGTGCCGTTCACTTACACATATATTTTCTTCTGCCTCTACCATCCCTTGGATACCAAGACCAACCTCTCCCCTTCCTCCTCCCTCCTCAGCCTACTCCCTGTGAAAAAAACAAGGATAACGACCTTTGTGATGGATGATGGATCCACTTCCACTTCATGAACAGTAAATGTACTTAATCAACAGTAAATGTATTTTCTCTTATGATTTTCTTAATAACATTTCTCTATCTTACTTTAAGAATACAGTATATAATACTTATATAAAGTACAGTTAGCCAACTGTTTATAATATCAATAGTAGGCTTTTAGTTGTTAAGTTTTTGAGGAATCAAACAGTATAAGCAGATTTTTTATTATGTGGGCAGTCAGCACCACTAATCTCCACATTGTTGAAGGGTCAATGTATTACCTATGAGACCCTTTATTATAAATGTAAAAGACAAGATCCAGAAAATAGTTAGCCCAGACACAGTGGCTCACACCTAGCACTTTGGGAGGTAGACAGGGGGATTGCTTGAGCCTGGAGTTCGAATCAGCCTGGGCAACATAACAAGACCTCAACTCTTTCAAAAAAGTTTGTTTTAGGCCAAGTGTGGTGGCTCACACCTGTAATCCCAGCACTTTGGGTGGCTGAGGTGGGTGGATCACAAGGTCAAGAGATTGAGACCATCCTGGCCAACATGGTGAAACCCCATCTCTACTAAAAAATACAAAAATTAGCTGGGCATGGTGGTGCATGCCCGTAGTCCCAGCTACTCGGGAGGCTGAGGCAGGAGAATTGCTTGAACCTGGGAGGCGGAGGTTGCAGTGAGCCAAGATCGGGCCATTGCACTCCAGCCTGGCACCTAGGGACAGAGTGAGACTCTGTCTCAAAAAAAAAAAAAAAAAAAGTTTGTTTTAATTAGCCAGGCATGGTGGCACATGCCTGTGGTCCCAGTTAAGAGGCTGAGGTGGGAGGGATCGCTTGAGCCCAGGAGTTCCAGGTTGCAGTAAGCTATGATCGCACCACTGCACTCCAGACTGGGCAAAAGAGACAGACTCTGTCTCTAAAACAGAAAATAGTTAACTTAGTTAATGTGGTCTTACAAGAATTTAACTGCTATGTAGTCAAATGTGTCCTCACTATGTCAATAACATAAATCCTGTCACCATGATATTTAGACACTAGTGCAGGGGGCAAACAATTAATAAAATAAATAGGAAATGAATAAAGTATGAGAAATTCGCTTTAGAGAAAAATTAAGCAGAGATGGTTTGCAATTTTAAATGGGGTTGGAGGAGTTCTCACTGGGGTGGTCTTTGAGCAAGACTTTGAAGGAGGTAAGGAAAGGAGCCATTTGGTGTTTGTAAAACTACAACCCAGCCAAGGGCCCTGGGGTGGAAACATGCCCACAGGCTTCCAGAACAGCATGGCCCTGATGCTGTAGTAGACTGGACATGGACCATGGAGCAGGAGAGAGCTGGTGAGAGGGTGCAAGCCTCCCAGGGCCTTGTCGTTGCAAGGGCTCTTTTACTCAGAATGAAACAGAGAGCCACCAAAGGATTCTGAGCACAGAAGATGCTATTTGACTAATAATTTAGTAGAAACATTCTGAGTGCTATGTTGAGAATAGACTGAAGAGGTGGGGAGTAGGCGTGGAGCAAAAAGACCATTTTGGAGGCTGATGAAACAATCTAAGTCCAGGGTCACGGTGGCTTGGAGTGGCTGGACTGAGAACTGGTGCAAGCCTGAGGAATGGTCAAGCCCAGGTCTCTTCTGAAAGGAGAAACAATGTAACTTGCTGATGAACTGAATGTGGATGAGAGAAAGCTCAGGATATTGCCCAAATAGATGGCCTGAATAGTGGGACAGATGGAGTTAGGAAAGAATAAAGGGTGGCTGGGCTGTCAGGGAGATCTGGGACACAGTGAGTTTGAGAAGCCTCTCAGACACCCAGGTGCATGTAGGGTAGGCAGCTGGATAGAAAGGTCTCGAGTTCAGGGAAGTGATCTCTGCACAGATAAAGCCAGAAAGCTGGGTGAGGTCACCTGGGGGCCAGCATGGAAGACAAAAGATCCAGGGTTGAAAGGGATGAGGAGGTAGAGCTGGCAAGAAGCCCAAGAGTGGATGCTATTCCTCCATACTTTAAACAGACTGTTCATGTGACATCTTTCCAGATGGCAAGCATTAAATACAGCCTCAAGCATTAAGACATCACAAAGGATCCTTCCAAAGGTTACACAAAGTGAGAGCTACAAAATAATGCAAGAGAAAGAATCAAATCCACTCTTTTGAAAGGATCCAACCGATACTATATGGATTTTTAATGTAATACATAGCAGGTCCTTCAATAAGTCATTTCATTATAACGATGAGAAAAATAAAATTGACTCCTGGCTCTGCTATAATCTTCCTTCTTCTCACTATTCCTGTTGCCCCATATCTACATTCCAGACTTTGGGCAGCTCCCCAGACACAGGGGTGCTGTGCCCTTAAGATGACTAGGACAGTGAGTAGTATCTGGTTCTTTCAATGTAATCTTGGGTTTTAAAATCTCAAAGGGATGAGTCCCCAACTGTATCCCCAGGAAATAAATTGAGGAGAGAGAAAGCAAGAGGAGAAGGGAACTTCCGCTTTGTACTTCACCTCCTACTAAATATTTGAATTGAGTGTACGGCTTTTACAATTTTTTTTTTAAAAAAAGAATAAAGAAAAAGCAAGGAGTTGATCTATCTTTCACAAACCAATTAGTGCAGCCATGGTGCAAAGCTACCCATTGCTCTTGGTAGAGGACACAATGCTCCTGACAATTCCAAACACAAACCAAATACAGTCGGGGAATGGAGGGGCAGCAGTGTTTGCATACTGACTGCGGAAGCCAAGACTATTTCATTGTATTATTTTACTCTGAGACAGGGTCTGCTCCGTCACCCAGGCTAGAGTGCAGTGGGGGAAATCTTGGCTCACTGCAGCCTCCAGGCTCAAGCAATCTTCCCACCTCAGTCTCCCAAGTAGCTGGGTCTACGGGTGTGTGCCACCACAGCCAGCTAATTTTTATTTATTTGCTTATGTATTTATTTATTGTAGAAAGGAGATCTCACTCTATTGTCCAACTCCTGGCCTCAAGAAATCCTCCTGCCTCGGCCTCTCACACTGTTGGGATTACCGGCGTGAGCCACCAAGCTGGTCTCCCAAGATTTTATGAGGGTTTAACTAATGAACCTTTGTGTTCAGACCCCTAAAATAGAAACTGGGTACAACCACACATTTGGCTAGATTCCAAGGACACACCTTCTATGTCCTCAGGGGACTTACATACTTTTTAAACAGACTAATAAAAAAACAAGATAAAGAAAGCTGGTGGGAGGATGAGAGTAGAAGTTAGGCGCATCAGGAAAAGCTTCTCAAAGAGATGCCTCAGCTGAGACCTGAATGACGGACGAGGTCTTGGCCAAGGCAAGAAGAAGAGAATTTCAGGCAGAGAAAGAGAATTTCAGGCAGAGAAAGGCACTGCAAAGCCCCCAGGGTGAGAAAGGGCGTGGTTTGATCAGGGAACAAAAGAGCAGATGACTGTAGGGCAGAAAGTAGGGCCTGGAGTCAGGGTAGGGAGGCCAGGGCAGGTTTTATTATTAAGAGGCTGGGATTTTTTTCCTTTTCCTGATGAAATGGGAAGCCACCCAAGTTGTTTTAAGAGGTGGCAGGGGCCAGGCGCGGTGGCTCACGCCTGTAATCCCAGCACTTTGGGAGGCTGAGGCGGGTGGATCACGAGGTCAAGAGATCGAGACCATCCTGGTCAACATGGTGAAACCTCGTCTCTACTAAAATTACAAAAAATTGGCTGGGTATGGTGGCACGAGCCTGTAATCCCAGCTACTCAGGAGGCTGAGGCAAGAGAATTGCCTGAACCCAGGAGGCAGAGGTGGTGAACAGAGATCGTGCCATTGCACTCCACCCTGGGTAACAAGAGCCAAACTCCATCTCAAAAAAAAAAAAAAAAAAAAAAAAAAAAAAAAAAAAAAAAAAAAAAAAAAAAAAAAAAAAAAAAAAAAAAAAAAAAAAAAAAAAAAAGTGGCATGATCTGGTTTGTATTTAAAAGATGACTTTGTATGGTGAACGGCAAAAGAAACAGACCTGTGGAAGGCAAGAGATAATGAGGACTTACTGAAGACAGGCCAGTGGACAGAGATTATCAAACACATGTGGACGAATTGTGAAAAAAGAATGGATGGAACTGCTCTTGGCTTAACTGAAGAGAGAGTGGGAGGACTCAAGGTGAATCCCAGGTTTCTGGCTTGAGCAACTTGGTGGGAAGCAATGCCATTTGCTGAGCCAGAGAAGGCTGGAAAAACAGGTTTCAGAGGGGAAAATATCACAAGTTCCACACTGGACATGCAGAGACGCTGAAGACACCTCCAAGTAGAGATGCCAAGTAAGTAGTGGGATATACAAATCTGTGGCTGGAGGGAGAGGTACAGGCTGGAGATATAAACTTGGGAGTCGCCAACATAGGAAATGTATTTAAAGCAATGGCACTAGATTCCATCACCTAGGAGCAGATCTAAAGACTCAAGAGGGTCCAGGAAGGAGCCTCAAGAAAGTTTCTTGCATCAGCACTGTTCACATTTAGTCCAGATAACAGCTGAGGGGCCAGGGCCGTCCTGTGGGTTACAGGATGTGTAGCAGCATCCCTGACCTCTACCCACTGAATGCCGGGAGCAACCCCCACACCCCAGTTGTGACAACCACAGATATCTCCACACATTGCTAAATGGCCCCCTGAGAAGCAAGACTGCTTCTGGTTGAGACAGTGATTCAAAGTAAGATGAGGGACCGAAGCCAGCAAAGGAGAGTAATTAGGAACTGCCATGAAGGGAGGAAGAAAACAAAAAGCATGTGGTTCCCCCCTGCAGAGCCAGGACTGCAAGGAGAGGAGTCAACTGGATCAAGAGCTGCTGAAAAGATCAAGGAAGAGAAGCACCAAGAAACATCCAACCAGGAGTTGCTGATGGCCTTGATGAGGCTGATTTACTGGAGGGGTGGTGTCGGTAAGCCACACTGAGCCAGGATAAAGGTGCAGCTGGAGATGAGGCAGAGACAGAGTCAGAGCCGCTCTATTATGAAGGTAGCAGAGGAAGGGTCTTGCTATAGGACAAGGTAAGCCAAGGAACAGGATTTCTTTTTTTTAAAGTATTTGTAACAGCAATAGGGGTGGTGCTGGTGGAAAAGACTGATGATGAGAGAGGGAATGACCCGTGTGTGAAGCTGTGAGAAATCAGGGATTGGTCAGGCATAGAATACACACCTGTAGTTCCAGCTACTCAGGAGGCTTAAGTGGGAAGATCCATTGAGCCCAGGAGTTCAAGCTTGCAGTGAGCTACGACAGCACCACTGCACTCCAGCCTGGACAACAGAGAAAGACCCTGTCTATTAAAAAGAAATAAAAAAGAAAGAAAGAAATGAAAAAAGAAATCAAGGATGATACCTGTGCCGGAGGGTTTGTAGACCTGGTGGTGTGAAGGTGAGGATGTTCCCATTGAGTGGCTTCTGTTTTCCTAACTTATGAAACAACATCATGAGCTAAGACAAGGCATGGGGTATTTGAGGAAGTATCTGGTATCAGAGACAAGGAACAAAATTTCATTAAGGGAAAAGAGTGAGACTTCTGGGTGTCTGGGCGAACATCTGAGGTTTCTGCTGTGCACAGAAAGCATGTGGCTGTGGAATTTCTCTCCTGCTCCTGTGCAGTGGTTCCAGTGCAGATGCACAGTTGGGTTCAACCGGGCTTGGGGCTGCTTTGGCCAGGCATGACAGAGAGAAAGGCACAAGGAAACTGTTGCAGGTTGTTTACAAAAGAGTGATGAGATCAAAAGCCTGTGGAATCTCCACTGGGTGACTGTGGGACTGATGACAGGAGGGACTGTCAGAGATGGGATTGAGACACTGGAGGTCGCCACGAGATTGAGCAATGGTTGGAGCAAGAGTACTAGGACAGGAGGTGGAGGTCGGAGTTGGGGGTCGTAAACTTTGGAAATAGAAATCCCTATTGAAAAACCTTCCAACTTGCCAGAGTAAGGAGGGGGCCCCTGATTAGAAATGGGTCACTTATGAGTCGGTTGTTAAAATAAGTGGCTACATTCAGGATAATGAATCTCCTCTGTGCCAGAACCTGCATGCACATGGGGGACAAGGCTCCTAATCAACCAATGGTCTCCACTCATGTGCAAAAATATTCTGTCCTTAAGGTAAGTTTCAGCCAAGGAAAAAGCAAAAATCAACATAATGGCACTTTTGTCACATTTCACTTTAATAAACCTACATTACTCCAATTTATTACCCACATTATGAAATCCCACAGCTGTATGGGCATGATTTGTCAAGTTTCCCTAAAATTAAATCTAGCCTCAAGCAACAGGTGTGATCTGCAACCACCAAAGTTATTCAGAAACATACCCTTCAAGGTGAAAAGCAATCCTGACAAACTCCAAACACTTCTGGGCAACTGCAGCAACCTGGATGAAGGGGAGCAGTCCCTCAAGGTGATGTCTTTTAGAGACAGAAATTAACTGTAAGTCCTCCTCTCAACTGACATCCCTTCCTCGGTGACTTATTTCATACCCTCATGCTTTCCACAGCATCTAAACAATAACAAGTCCCAAAGTCTATTCTCCTTTCAGACCTCCTGCAAATGCAGACACACACATCCAACGATGGCCCAGCCTCCATGCGCACGACTATGTGTGCACCTTGGACACAGAATCTGCTCCTCTCCATCTTCCCCATCTCAGGTAGCGACAACTTGATTCTTCCTGGTGCCAGGCCAAGAATCTGTAGTCATCCTCCCTTTCTCTTACACTCCACATCCAATCTGTTAGGGAATAGTACTGGAAATACTTTTTTTTTTTTGAGACAAGAGTCTCGCTCTGTCACCCAGGCTGGAGTGCAGCGGTACAATTTCAGCTCACTGCAACCTCTGCCTCCCAGGTTCAAGCAAATCTCCCGCCTCAGCCTCCTAAGTAGCTGGGATTACAGATGCATGCCACCATGCCCAGCTCATTTTTTTTTTTTAGTAGAGACAGGGTTTCACTTTGTTGGCCAGGCTAGTCTTAAACTCCTGGCCTCAAGTGATCCACCCACCTCAGCCTCCCAAAGTGCTGGGATTACAGGCATGAACCACCACGCATGGCCTGGAAACACCTTTATAAGATACCCAGAATCCATTGACTTCTCACTGCCTCCACTGCTACCACCTTGTTCAGCTATGACCAACCTTCCACCCTTCACCCTACTCTTCAGCCTGCAGCCAAGCAGCCACGATAATATGCAAATTCCTCTACTACAATTGTTCTTAGTGGTTCTCTGAGGGCTTCGAGGTGCAGCATAATCTGGCTCCGAGTGGAATCTTCTCTTATCTCATATCAGGACCTCTCTTTTTCTTGTCTCTGGTCACACTGGCTTCCTTCCTGGCCTACCAGGCACATTCCTTCTTGGGGCCTCCACTGTCCTACTCCCATAATGATCTCACATCATCCTGGCCACAGGCCTTCTCTGTCCACCTAAAGGGACAAGCCCACCCACTCACTGTCCTTGCCCTGCTTTGTCTTCTTAGCACACATCACCAACATATTGTATTACATATTTGTTTCATATTTTCCTTTGTTGTCTGATTGCCCAACTAAAAAGCACCTTTCATGAAGACAGCAGGGTCTCTGTTTCATAACTGCTGCCTCCACAGCACCTACAAGAAACAAAGAAAACTTTACCTTGTTTTATGGTTTTACTTTCCACAAACTCCTCTCCCCTCTCCTAATGGGCTTTTCCTTTTTGTTGTTGTTGTTTTTTTTGGGGGGAGGAGGGTGGAATCTTGCACTGTCACCCAGGCTGTAGTACAGTGGCATGATCTCGGCTCACTGCAATCTCCACCTCCTGGGTTCAAGCAATTATCCTGCCTCAGCCTCCCAAGTAACTGGGACTACAGGTGTGTGCCACCATGTCCAGCTAATTTTTTTGTATTTTTAGTAGAAACAGGGTTTCACCATGTTGGCCAGGATGGTCTCAATCTCCTGACCTCGTGATCCGCCTGCTTCGGCCTCCCAAAGTGCTGGGATTACAGGCATGAGCCACCGTGTCCGGCCCAGGCTTTTCCTTTAAGATGTCTCCTTTCCATATTCATAGAGGAGACAGCCATGAGTCCTAGTCTCCAAATCTTAGTCTCCGAAAATAAGAGCCAGTAATTTATCAAGCTGCAGCCCCATGGACACATTTCCCACTCTCTCCCTGCCTTTTGCCACTTTCCAATGCATCCTCACAAGGAACTGTCTCTGTTCAACAATCAGTAAGGGGTTCCTAGAGTCACCCTTTGTTATGCCAGTAAGCCTCAGTTACCATAGAAACTGCGACCACACAAAATGTAGCATACACTTGTTGCCAATGAGACAAAGGCTCCTCAAGCTTCTATTTGAGAACTCAATTCACTCCTCGGGTGTCTTAACTTTTTTAAACAAAAACATTTTTAAAAACAAACTTTATAAAAATGACTCATCACTTAACTGACATCACAGAAATTAAAGGATCATTAAAGACTATTATGAACAACTATACATCAACAAACTCAAAAACCCAGAGGAAATGGATAAATTCCTGGACACATACACACTATCCAAAAGAACCAGAAGACCTGAAAAGACCACTAATGAATAATGAGATTGAATCAGTAATAAAAGTTTCCCAAAAAGCAAAAGTGCAGGACTAGATGGTTTCACAGCTGAATTCTACTGAACTTTTAATGAAGAACTGATACCGCCGGGCACAGTGGCTCACGCCTGTAATCCCAGCACTTTGGGAGGCCAAGGCTGGTGGATCACTTGAGGTCAGGAGTTCGAGACCAGCCTGGCCAACATAGTGAAACCCATCTTTAAAAAAAAAAAAAGAACTGATACCAACTCTTCTCAAACTATTTCAAAATACTGAAGGGGGAGGAATTCTTCTAAACTCATTCCACAAGGCCAGCATAACTCTGATACCATAACCAGATTAAGACACAACAAAAAAAAGAAAACTACAGACCAATATTCCTCATGAATATATATGCAAAAATCCTCAACAAACTAGTGAACTGAATCCAACAGCACATAAAAAAGATCATATGCCATAATCAAGTGGGATTCACCTCAGGGTGAATGTAACACAGTCAATGTAACACATCAAGAGAATGAAGGACAAAAAACATACAAACATCTCAGTAAACACAGAAAAAGCGTTTGATAAAATTCAACATCCCTTCATCATAAAAGACCTCAAACAAATTAGGTACAGAAGGAACGTACCTTAACCCAATAAAGGCCACATATGAGAAACCCACAGCTAACATCATACTGACAGGGAAAAGCTCCAGCTTTTCCTAAAAAAGGGAACAAGGATGCCAACTCTCACCATTCTTATTCAACACAGCACTGGAAGTTCTTGCCAGAGCAATTAGGCAAGAGAAAGAAATAAAGGGCATCCAAACTGGTAAGGAAGAAGTCAAACTGTTCCTGTTTGCAGTTGACATGATCTGATACAGAAAAA
The DNA here is from genome assembly GCF_001604975.1 of Cebus imitator. Taxonomy (NCBI): domain Eukaryota; kingdom Metazoa; phylum Chordata; class Mammalia; order Primates; family Cebidae; genus Cebus; species Cebus imitator. Next base: position 4,007,023 of record NW_016107498.1, on the reverse strand, counting down.
AAAAAAATAACGTCTCTACCAAAAAACTTAGAATTGATAAAGTAAATTCAGTAAGTTGCAGGATACAAAAATCAACATACAAAAAGCAGTAACATTTCTATACACGAATAACAAACTAACTGAAAAAAAAATAAAGAAAACAATCCCATTTATAATAACTATAAAAAATACCTAGTGTGAAAGGAAAATGAATTTCAGAACCCCAAAATCACTAAGCCAAAGGAAATGTCAAGCTGGGAACTACAACAAGCAAACCTGCCTCACATTTTATTCCTAAATAAGGTAGCTAAAAATATAAAAAGCTATATACTTCCCTCAAAATTTGCCAACAAGAAAATTACCTGTGGCCCTCAAGATCTTTACCCTAAAACAATTCTGTTGAATTTCACCATGGCAATGTAAACTAATAGCTTATCTTCACAGATGCAGAACAGAAAGTTTTCTCTCTGCTCACCTGAGACAAATGCGTATCTGATTGCTTCCTCTGCCCTACTGTTTATGTAAAAATGCAGATCAACTGAGCCAGACTAAATTGTGTATTCAGTGAAAGACTAGTCACAGATTCAAAGAATGCAAACTTTTGTCTCTTATCTACTTAAGGCCTAGAAGCCCACCCCTCCCAACCCCCTCAACCTCACCCAACCTCCCATCCCACCCCTATTCCCCGTATCCCCAACACAGAGTTATCCCGCCTTACTGGACTGAACCAATGTACCTCTTATACATATTGATTAATGTCTCCCTAAAATGTATAAAAGTAAGCCATACCCCAACCACCTTGGGCACATGCCATCAGGACCTCCCAAGACTGTCACGGGTACATCCTTAACCTTGACAAACTTTCTAAATTGACTGAGATTTGTTTCAGATATTTTGGGTTCACACTGGGAATAAATTTAACCAAGGAAGTAAAAAATCTCTACAAAGAAAACTATAAAATGCCAATGGAAGAAATTGAAGAAGATACAAAAAAAATGGAAAGACATCCCACACTCATGAACTGGAAAAATTAATATGGTTAAAATTATTATACTGCTCAAAGTGATTACAGAATCATACCTGTGATTAGCTAGCCCCCCTCTGGCGATGGATCCAGAGGCCAGCCCAAGTGGCTGCCCAGTTCTCTTGAACTGGGGGCTGACTCTGGCACCATCTCTACCGGTGAGGCACTGCATGGATTTAATTACAATGTGTGCATGGATTTAATTACAATGAAGAAATAGTCCTGGGGAAATGTCCCATAACCACAGCCCTATCACAAGATGTCTGTAGCCCCATTGCAAGGTGTCTGATTCAGTGAGTATTCCAGGTGCTGCCAACAGCCCCTTCCTTCTCCTGATTTGTTGGCCTCTCTCAAGGTGCTGCTGTCTCTTGGTAGCCTCTGGGGTATCTGTGTGTAATCTGATTGCGATGTGTCTGTCTGTAGCCCCATTATAGGGTGTCTGTAGTTGTAGCCCCATTACAGGGTATCTGTCTGTAGTCCATTATGGGGTATCTAAATGGACAAAGAATAGGGGACTTGTTTGGAGGAATACGCTTGGTTTACGACTAGGTCTGGAATCTGTGTCTTGAAGGCCTTCTGTGTGTGTGGTGTGTGTGTGTGTGTGTGTGTGTGTGTGTGTGTGTTTATGTGTGGAGGGGGACCCTGAAGGAATTACTGATGGATGTCCAGCAGGCCTAACTCAGAGTGACTGTCTGCTCTTCCATCCTGCCTAAAGACTGCCCATTGACTCCCTGCTAGGAGGTTATCTCTCCCCACTGTGAGTGGATTAAAAGACAACAGGAACCAACAGAAGAAAGTTTAAGCCTTGCCAGGTCGCTATTGGGGTGCTAAACACAGTAACTAGAGTCTGTTTTGTTACATGCCTTTTGCCTCAATTGTGATGAAAAATGTTAATTCAGTTCCCCATGCATTCTGCTGGGCAGCATCTTACAAAATTAAGAACCTTGCCTATGGTTCCATAAAATGGAAAAGGGTGATTTTCTTTTGTAAAGTGACTTGCCCCACCCCCCACCCCCCACAGCTATGGCACATGAACAGGGTCATCAAAAGCCATTCCATTCTAGAAGCTGCAGAGAAAGGGAACCTGGAAACCTACTATGCCGGCATAAAGAACTTACCAGTCAAGTCTCTCTACTCTTGCTCTCCCTCTCTCTCTCTTGCTCTACCTCTCTCTCTTCAAGTTGTGTGTTTGTGCGTGTGCACGTCCAAACAGTAAACATCACTGTCTCCTCTGCAAAGGTTTAATTAATAATAAAAGGATTTGTGAGACTAGTGTTAGGCTGTAGCAAATCTGGGGTACTTTGTGCTAAAAATTTGTCTTTCTGTGTTGTTTTACAATAGAGGGGTATCACAGGACAGAACATGGGCTTAGGACCCCTGTAAGCCTGCTTTTCAAGCCGGCCTGTAGGCTGGTCAGTTACAAACTTTGCTGGGGGTCCCTGAAACCAATACCAGATAAAGTTTCTTTGTTTTATGTCCTTGAGAGCTTAGCTTTGTAACCACGTGGGGACACTTTCTCTTGGTCTCCACCATGCAGAAGACAGGAATTTGGGGCAAATGATTTGAACAGACATTCCAAAAGAAGACATACAAATGGCCAATAAATACGTGAAAAAATGCTCAATGTTACTAATCATCACGAAAATGCAAGCCAAAACAACAATGACATACCATCTCACCCCAGTTAGGATGGCTATTATCAAAAAGACAAAAAATAACAAATGCTGGTGAGGCTGCAGGGAAAAGGAACTCTTATGCACTGTTGGTGGGAATGTGAATTAGCACTGCCATTATTGGGAAACAGTATGGAGGTTCCTCAAAAAGTTACAAATAGTGCTTTCTGAAGATGGCCGATTAGGAGCAGATCAGGATTGCAGCTCCCAGCAAAAGTGTGGAGGGTAAGTGGACGCCGCATTTCCAGATGGATTGTTATTACCCACAGACCTGGAGATTTGCAGGTAGAGGAGCCCCATGGGTTGCCAGCATGGCTGGTTTGGCCGGTGCAGCTGTGTGGCTGGTGTGGCTGTTTTTGCCGGCATGGCTGTCTTACCAGCGCCCCAGCACGGCGGTTCTCCATACAGAATACGCGGGTCCAGGCACTGTTTTAGCTGGCGACTGAAGCTCCTGGGAGACAGAGTCGCCCATTCATCTGATTAAAAAGGGGACTGAAACAGGGAGCCAGGCCAGGAGATTCCCAGGCAAAAAAGTGCCACGAATCTCAGCACGGCTGTTTCAGGCGGCACAGTGGGTCGCCACACGGGAAATCACACAGATCCTGGTACCTTTTCAACAGGCGACTGAAACACCTAGGAAACAGAGTCGACCGTTCGAC
>NW_016107498.1:3999660-4002252 GCF_001604975.1 Cebus imitator | reverse complement strand
CAATGAAATAAAATGAGAAGGCAAGATTAGAGAAAAAAGGGTAAAAAGGAGTGAACAAAGTCTCCAAGAAATATGGGACTATGTGAAAAGACCTAATCTACGTTTGATAGGTGTACCTGAATGTGACAGAGAGAATGAATCCAAGCTGGAAAATACTCTTCAGGATATTATCCAGGAAAACTTCTCCAAGCTAGCAAGGCAGGCCAATAGTCAAGTCCAGAAAATACAGAGACCACCACAAAGATGCTCAAGAAGAGCAACCCCAAGGCACATAATCGTCAGATTCACCAGGGTCGAAATGAAGGAGAAAATGCTAAGGGCAGCCAGAAAGAACGGTCGGGTTACCCACAAAGGGAAGCCCATCAGACTCACAGCAGATCTCTCAGCAGAAACCCTACAAGCCAGAAGAGAGTGGTGGCCAATATTCAACATCCTTAAAGAAAATAACTTTCAACCCAGGATTTCATATCAACCCAAACTAAGCTTCATAAGTGAAGGAAAAATAAAATCCTTTGCAAACAAGCAAGTACTCAGAGATTTCATCACCATCAGGCCTGCTTTATAAGAGCTCCTGAAAGAGGCACTAAACATAGAAAGAAACAACCAGTACCAGCCACGCCAAAAACATACCAAATGGTAAAGGGCATCAACACAATGAAGAAACTGCATTAACTAATGGGCAAAACAGCCAGCTAGCATCAAAATGGCAGGATCAAATTCACACATGACAATATTAACACTAAATGTAAATGGACTAGATGCCCCAATCAAAAGACACAGACTGGCAAATTGGATAAAAAGCCAAAACCCATCGGTGTGCTGTAACCAGGAAACCCATCTCACATGCAAGGATACACAGAGGCTCAAAATAAAGGGATGGAGGAAGATTTACCAAGGAAACAGAGAACAAAAAAAAAAGCAGGAGTTGCAATTCTCATCTTTGATAAAATAGACTTTAAAGCAACAAAGATCAAAAGAGACAAAGAAGGACATTACATAATAGTAAAAGGGTCAATGCAACAAGAAGAGCTAACGATCCTAAATATATACGCACCCAATACAGGAGCACTCAGATACATAAGGCAAGTTCTTAATAACTTACAAAGACCTTTAGACTCCCACACAATAATAGTTGGAGACTTTAACACTCCATTGTCAATATTAGACTGATCAACCAGACAGAAAATTAACAAGGATATCCAGGACTTGAACTCAGACCTGGGACAAGCAAGCCAAAAAGAAATTTACAGAACTCTCCACCCCAAATACACAGAATATATGTTCTTCTCAGCACCACATCGCACCTACTTGAAAACTGACCATATAAGTGGAAGTAAATCACTCCTCAGCAAATGCAAAAGAACGGAAATCGTAACAAACAGTCTCTCAGACCACAGTGCAATCAAGTTAGAAACCAGAATTCAAAAACTAACTTAGAACCGCACAGCTTCATGGAAACTGAACAACTTGCTCTTGAATGTTGACTGGATAAACAATGAAATGAAAGCCGAAATAAAGATGTTCTACAAAACCAAAAAGAACGAAGACACAACATACCAGAATCTCTGGGACACATTTAAAGCACTCTCTAGAGGAAAATATATAGCAATAAATGCCCATATGAGAAGCAAGGAGAGATCTAAAATCGACACCCTATCGTCAAAATTGAAAGAGCTAGAGGAGAAAGATCAAAATAACTCAAAACCTAGCAGAAGAAAAGAAATAACTAAGATCTGGAGGAGATAGAGACACACAAAAAAAATTCAAAAAATCAATATATCCAGGAGCTTGTTTTTTGAAAAGATCAACAAAATAGACAGAACACTAGCCAGATTAATAAAAATGAAAACAGAGAAGAATCAAATAGATGCAATAAAAAACGATAAAGGGGATATCACCATTGACTCCATAGAAGTACAAACCATTATCAGAGATTATTACAAACAGCTCTATGCACATAAACTAGTAAACCGGGAAGAAATGGCGAAACTCCTGGACATTTGCATCCTCCCAAGCCTAAACCAGGAAGAAGTCAAAACCCTGAATAGACCAATAGCAAGGTCTGAAGTTGAGGCAGCAATTGATAGCCTACCACCCAAAAAAAGCCCAGGTCCAGATGGGTTCACAGCCAGAGGAGCTGGTACCATTCCTTCTGAAACTCGTCCAAACAATACAAAAAGAGGGAATCCTTCCCAAATCATTTTAAGAGACCAACATCATCCTGGTACCAAAACCCAGCAGAGACCCAGCAAGAAAAGAAAACTTCAGGCCAATATCCATGATGAACATAGAAACAAAAATCTTCAATAAAATACTGGCAAACTGATTGCAACAGCACATCGAAAAGCTTATCCACCATGATCAAGTAGGATTCATCCCGGGGATGCAAGGCTGGTTCAACATACACAAGTCTATAAACGTAATTCACCACATAAACAGAACCAAAGACAAAAACCACATGAGTATCTCAACTGATGCAGAGAAGGCCTTTGACAAAATTCAACAGCCTTTTATGCTAAAAACCCTCAATAAACTAGGTATTGAAGGAACGTATCTCAAAATAATAAAAGCTATTTATGACAAACCAACAGC
>NW_016107498.1:3993429-3997528 GCF_001604975.1 Cebus imitator | reverse complement strand
TAATGTATTTGATCCAGCCATTCCACTACTAGATATATATATCCACAGGAAAGGAAATCAATATATTGAAGAGACATGTGCACCCCCCATGTTTATTGCTGCACTATTCACAGTAGCCAAGATATGGACTCAACCTGAGTGTCCTTCAGCAGATGAATAAAGAAAATGTGATGTATATACAAAATGAAATACTATTCAGCCATAAAAATTAAGGAAATCTGTCATTCATGCTAACATGAATGGAACTAGAGGACATTACGTTAAGTGAAATAACCTAGGAACAAAAAGTTAAACACTATAAGTTCTCATTCATATGCAGAAGTTTAAAAAAGTTTACTCAAAGAAGTAAAAAGCAGAACAGAGGTTTCTAGAGGCTGGGAAGGGCGGTGCAAAGGTGAGGTGCGGGAAAGATTTCTTAAAGGATACAAAACTACAGCTACATAGGAGAAGCAAGTTCTAGTGTTTTATAGCATCACAGGATGACTATAATTAACAATATATTATACACTTTCAAATTAACAATATATTATATAGCACCCCAGGATGACTATAATTAACAATATATTATACACTTTCAAATTAACAATATATTATATACACTTTCAAATAGTTAGAAGTGAGGTTATTGAATGTTCCCAACTGAAATAAGTGATAAATGTTTGAGATGATAGATATGCTCTGATCCAATCACTATACATTGTATACAGGTATGGAACCATCACTATGTACCCCATAAATATGTATCATTAGTATGGGCCAATTAAAAATGTTTTAAAAATCTGTATAATACCATTAGAGAGTTCAAAACACAGGGGAAAAAAATTCTCCATAATCCACCTTTCACACTTACACAATTTCTATCATTTTCATATTTTTCTTTTTTTTCTTTGGAGACGGAGTCTTGCTCTGTTACCCAGGCTGAAATGCAGTGGCAAGATCATGGCTCGCTGCGGCCCCAAGCTCCTTGGTCTCAAGAGATTCTGCCACCTCAGCTTCCCAAGTAGAACGCGCCACTATGCCAGGCTAATTTTTGTAGAGACGGGTTTTGCCATGTTACCCAGGCTGATGTGGAATTCCTAGACTCAAGCAATCCACCCATCTCCACCTCCCAAAGTGCTGGGATTACATGTATGAGCCACCACATCTGGCCATTTTTGTATTTATCTACATATATATAGAATTTCACAGTTGAAAAGTCAATTATACATTTTTCTATCTGATTTTCTTCACTTATTATCACAAGCTTTTCTTCGTATTGCCTCCTGGGGTTCCTAACTACACAATGGTTGCAGAATATTCCGTCAAGTAAATGGACCATCATTTAATGAACTATTCTAAAAGTACTGTTTCTAGTTTTCTATCATTATAGCACTCCTTTATGCATTTGGCCTTTTTCCTGCCTTAGATTAACTTATTAAGATAAAGTTCCATTGGGAGGCTGAGGCAGGCAGATCACTTAAGGTCAGGAGTTCAAGACCAGTCTGGCCAACATGGTGAAACCCTGTCTCTACTAAAAATACAAAAATTACCCAGGCATGGTGGCACACACCTATAGTCCCAGCTACTTGGGAGGCTGAGTCACAAGAATCGCTTGAACCCAGGAGGTAGAAGTTGCAGTGAGCCAAGATGGTTCCACTGCATTCCAGCCTGGGTGACACAGTGAGACTCCATCTCAAAAAAAAAAAAAAGATAAAGTGCCAGATGTGAGGTTACCGAGCTCAAGGAAGGATAGACACTTAGAGCCAACAGGGCTCCTAACACTCGATGCCACACTGTTTCCCCGAAGGATGAACCCTATGCCTACTGCAGCATTATTCACAATTACCAAGAAACAGAATCAACCAGAACGTCCATCAACAGATGAATGGACAAGAAAATGTGGTGCATGTACACAATGAAGTACACTTTAGCAGTAAAGAAGGATGAAATTCCATAATTTGTGCCAGCATGGATGGAGCTGGAGGACACTGTTAAGTGAAATAACATGATGACAGCGATCAGAAATGAACCCAGACTCACTCTCTTCACGGCTCCTTCCCCGACACGCTTCAGCTGTCTCACTTCTGTTCTCAGCTCCTCGCAGGACAGCCAAGGTGAGCAGTTTTTCATCAGTCCTATCCTGAAGTGACCATAGGGACAGTGTCTGGGGTCCACCAGGGACTGCCGATGGGCAATGAAGAAGCGGTCGAGGCAGAGGTAGAGCAGAGTGTTCATCAGGGCCATGACCAGCAGCAGCCCAACGGCTGGGGGTACCTCTCGGGGAGCGAGGCCTCTCCTGCTGTTCTGGGGCTGCTTTTCCATGCTGACAGCCTGTACAATTTCCTAATATACACAATGAAACAAGAAGTCGTTACAGTCAGCTTTCATTTCCGAGAATGTATTCTGATGCCTCTTCTACTCAAGGGTCCTGTAAGCTACAACATTACCATGAGGATTAAAGCAGATATCAAACACCAAGCTTACCCCAAATACCCAATGTTAGCTATTCCCATAATCATTACTTTTTATTACAACGTGGGTTCCTTTAGATTAGATTACATTAGGTGGGAGGTATTTGTGTCTAACTGTCCGACTCACAGTAGCATGCATTGAATAGATGCTCATGAATATTCAGTCAAATGAAAGCAAAATGTATTAGCTGGTAGGATGAGGACAGTGGGTGGACAAAGGACAACTGAAGGAGGCTGCTTAGGGTAGTAGGTGGAGTCTGGGAGGCTGAAGGTCTCTTGAACCCAGCTAATCAGCTGTTCTGTTCCCCGGGAGGTACTCAGAATCCCCTGAACAGTTTTAAGAAGCAAAAGCTACTCTTCAGCAGTGATGAAAGTTACATTTGGAGTAAAAGAGACTGAGGCTGGGAGACCAGTTAGGAGGTCCTGGTTATGACCAGGGACAGGAGCTGACAAGTACACTAGCTAGAATAACAGTAGTGAGATTAGAGAGATGACCACTCAGAGGTGACACCAGTAATAAGTGACCACCAATAAGGTATGGCCTCTACCGCTGGAGCCGTTCAAGGCCATGGTGGAGGGGCCTGGGGGCAGAGAGGCCTGAAGTAGGACCTTGGATGGCAGAAGTGATTTATGCAAGCAGAATGGAAGTGTATGGAGACTTTAACAGTGGACGTGGCCATGCCGGTGCGAGCCAGCTGAACAGCACTGGAATGCCGGGGCAATGGGACAGAAATGGGCCAGAGACAGTTGCAACATGCAGGTTACCTCCAATGTGCATCTCCTCCAGTTCAGGTCTCCATCCAGGTACCTGGTCAGTCCATGCTCTGGCTGGTGCCCAGGGACTGGTCTGGAAATACCCTGCCACAAAGTACCAAACAGGAAGTGTGTAAACAGAAACTTGTAGCTCTGTACCCAGACCAATCGCCATAGTCCAAACGGCCCACATTCCCCAGGGGCCCTTCTCCTGCCTCAAGTCCAGCTGTCCTCTCAAGCCCCAGGACAGAGCAGTGCCATGGGGAAGCTCTGTGCTGCCTCACCAGCCTCTCCGTCCCAGTCTGCTCCCTTCACCTCCATCACTGACTTCCAGCTGCTCATTCACACAACATGTCCTGAGCAGCTTCTATGTGTCCAGCTATGCACTGGATGCTGGAGACACACAAGTGAATTACACCAGCATGGTTCTCATCCTGCTGGAGCTTAGGGGAAAGTCTAGTGGGGAAGACAGACAATAAGCAAGTACACAAAAAGGTCTATCATCATCCTGTGATGAGGGTTCAAAGATAGAAAGCAACAGTGGAGGAACTCCCTGGAGGAAGCATCCCAGGAGACCTCTCTGAGGAGGTAACCTTCACACTGAGACCAGAGGCCTGAGAGGAGCCAGACATGAAAAACCCAGGACAGGAAGCTCGTTCCTACCTCCTCCTTAAAACCACTCCCTGGCTGGGCGGGGTGGCTCAGGCCTGTAATCCCAGCACTTTGGGAGGCCAAGGCAAATGGATCACGAGGTCAAGAGATGGAGACCATCCTGTTCAACACAGCGAAACACCATCTCTACTAAAAATACAAAAATTAACTGGGTGTGGTGGGGTGTGCCTGTAGTCCCAGCTACTTGGGAGGCTGAGGCAGAATTACTTAGGAGGCAGAGGCTG
>NW_016107498.1:3977871-3993353 GCF_001604975.1 Cebus imitator | reverse complement strand
AAAAAAAAAAAAAAAAAAAAAAAAAAAAAAAAAAAAAAAAAAAAAAAAAAAAAAAAATCCACTCCCATTCACAGAGCTGGGACAAGAAATCAATGAAACCACAAAGTTCACAGGAAACAGCATTTCTCTTAAGAGCATGCTGCAGCCATAAAGCATAAAAAACTCCCTTTGGATGGAGACTCCTTTCTTACTATTTAGAAATTTTGTTCTCTACAATTACAGACTACCAGAAATTTTGCAGTTTGAAGTCTTATCAGTTGGAATTTGGAATAAAACATCGCACTCTTGCCTGGAGGATCAAAGTCACTCTGACACAGACAAGCGACCTCAATTTCCAAACAAGGCAGAGCTTCAGATAAGGAGTTTCTGGAAACGATCCTGCACATCTGTGTTAACCTGGTATTCTCCAAGGAAAGAAGACCACTTTGCAGTCCAGACTAGATCTTGGCCCCTTTACACCCAGCCTACACGTAGGCTTTCGGCCCATCAAAACACTATTTCATTTACATTTGCCTAAACTTCACTCATCTCCAAAATTCTATGATTTTCTTTTCTTTTTTGTTTTTAGGGGAGACGGAGTCCCGCTCTTGTCGCCGAAGCTGGAGTGCAGTGGTACAATCTCGGCCCGCTGCAACCTCCGCCTCCTGGGTTCAAGTGATTCTCCTGCCTTAGCCTCCTGAATAGCTGGAACTACAGGCGCCTGCTACCACACTAGGCTAAATTTTGTACTTTTAGTAGAGATGGCATTTCACCGTATTTGACCAGGCTGGTCAAACTCCTGACCTCGTGCTTCACCCGCCTCAGCCTCCCAAAGTGCTGGGATTACAGGGGTGAGCCCCCGCAACTGGCCGATTTTTTCTTTTTTTTTTTTTTTTTAAGAGATAGGATCTGACTCTGGAGTGCAGTGGTGCAATCACAGCTCAGTGCAGCCTCAAACTCAAGCAAGCCTCTCACCTCTGCTTCCTAAGTAGGACTACAGGTGCACACCACCACAACCAGCTAATTTTTGTTTTTTGTTTTTGTTTTGTAGAGACTGGGTCTCATGATGTTGCCTAAGCTGGCCTTGAACTCCTAGCCTTAAGCAATCCTCCTGCCTCAGCCTCCCAAACTGCTGGCATTACAGGCATAAGCCACCACACCTGGCCTTTTAAATTTATTTTCATTCCCACCACAGCTCTACTCACCCCCTTCATCAGTATTCCCTGGAACCTCAACACACTCCAGTACCCTACAGACACAGGCACACAAGTTCACACTGTTCTGGCACTCCTGAGCGTACTGCAGACCTCACACCGCTGACTCTCCCAACAATGGCACACACTTCAGTGCCTCTGAATACCTTAAATCAGTAGCAGCCTCTGTAATACCTTAAATCATCCAGCTGCCCCTTCCTAGAGTGTCTCTGTGTTCAGTGACACACGCACACCTCACGCCACCTTGACCTTAGTGCACTGGGCCTCTGACAGCACCGAGACCCTTCCCATACCACCACCCCATGCCCCACACAGATCCACAACCTTCACCCCACTAGCACAGGTCTCCCACCATCCTCCTTCCACCAGATCCCTCCATGAGGTCCTTCCAGCTCTGCCCCATTAGCATGCACTAGGCTCCAACTACCCAGACCTTTATTAGGACGTGCACACACCCTCCACAGCATGACCTCCACGAGGACACACATAGCACTTGAGTCTTTCAACCACCTCCCCTCCATAAGCACCCCATTCTCTCCTATCCCTCAGGCCCCCACAGATACACACACACTCTCATCACCACACATGAGGCCTCAGAGGCCTATTAGCACATATCCTAGTGCCTCTACTACCCTATCCTCCATTAGCACACACTGGGCCCCTCTCCAGGAGTAACCCCTATTAGCTTGTCCTGGAACTTCCTCGACATCCTACCCCTGTAATACACCCGTGGGTCCCTTACTCACTCTGCAACCCCCTTCCCTAAGCACACACTGGGCCTTGAGCCTCACCCACCATAAGACTCTTCTTCACCACATTCTCCAGCCCTGCTCAGCGCAGGCCCTCACTGGTAAAGCTCCAGTCTCTCCCCACTCCACCACCTATTCCCACACCTCTGCTCCTCTGACCCCCTGCTCCCCATTAGCACTCACGGCACTTCCCATTCCCAGCTCCCTGCACCAGGCCAGGTCAGAGACGCCACAAAGGACACCCGCCCTGGTGCCCTCAGATGATTCTCTGTCCCTTGATGGAGACACACAAGTCCTGCCGGTGTGCAGTCTTGCTTATCACAGTGAGTCAATAAACAGAACACGTGTGTCCCAAGTGGCCTTAGGCTGGCTGGAAGGTCACCCTCTCCTTCTCCAAACATATACCACCTCTTCCCCAACCTTCACTCTCAGCTGATCATCTTACAAGATCATCCTACTTTACTGGAAAAACAGAAGCAATCAGAGAGCATTTCCACCAGTTCCCAAGCCCCACCCCAGGTTCCTGCAGTCTCCTGTTATTATGAACTGTGTGTTACCCTGAAACCAGCCCAGCACCCAGCTCAGGCACACCCCATGCCCAGCTCTGTCCTCTCATTCTCTCCAACTCACCGCCACTCCACCCAAACTGACCTTATCACAGTCAGTCAGCACGGGTGACCTCCACATCACTAAACACAACAGTCAAAGTGCAGCCCCCATCTTCCTTGACCTATCAATAGCATCTAGTGTGATTGATCACTCCCTACTTAAACACCTTCTTTACTTGGTTTCCAGGAAATTACACTCTGGCAGCTCTTCCTCATCTCTGAGTCCACTTAGTGGGGTCCCCCAGAGCTCAGAGCTCAGACCTCTTCCCACACTCCCTGGGAGAGCTCACCCAGACTCTGGACTTTTCATCTCTGCCTGCTAACAACTTCCAAAGGTTAAAACTTCAATCCCAGCCTCTCCTCAGAACTCAAGGCTTGCTTCCTTGACATGTCCATGTGGATGTCTGATGAACAACTCAAAAGATTCAAAAACAATACCAAATAACTCAATTTAAAAATGAGGAAAGGGCCAGGCATTGGTGGCTCACACTTGTAATCCCAGCACTTTGGGAGACCGAGGTGGGAGGATCGCTTGAGCCTAGGAGTTCCAGACCAGCCAGGGCAACCTAAGACCTTGTGTCTGCAAAAATTAAATTTAAAAATTAGCCAGGCGCCGGGCGCGGTGGCTCACGCCTGTAATCCCAGCACTTTGGGAGGCCGAGGTGGGTGGATCACGAGGTCAAGAGATCGAGACCATCCTGGTCAACATGGTGAAACCCCATCTCTACTAAAAATACAAAATATCAGCTGGGCATGGTGGCACGTGCCTATAATCCCAGCTACTCAGGAGGCTGAGGCAGGAGAATTGCCTGAACCCAGGAGGCGGAGGTTGCGGTGAGCCGAGATTGCGCCATTGCACTCCAGCCTGGGTAACAAGAGCGAAACTCCATCTCAAAAAAAAAATTAGCCAGGCATGTTGGCATGTGCCTGTAGTCCCAGCTATTCAGGAGACTGAGGTGGAGGATCATTTGAGCCCAGGAGACCAAGGCTGCAGTGAGCTGTGATCATGCCACAGCACTCCATCCTAGGTGACAGTGAGGCCTTGTCTCAAAATAAACCAAATAAAATTTTTAAAATGGGCAAAGGACTTGAATAGACACTTCTCCAAAGAAGATACACAGATAGCCAACAGGCACATGAAAGACGTTCAGCTGCACCGGTCATCAAGGCAAACACAGATCAGAAGTGTGACAAGGTGGCATTTCACACCCAGGAGGATGGCTGTTAATACAAAAATCAGTAAGAACATGAGTTTAGGGGGATGTGGAGAAACTGGAATCTTCAAACATCACTGGTGGAAAAGTAAAATGCAGCCACTGTGGAAAGCAGTCTGGCCACTCCTCAAAAGGTTAAGCATAGTCACCACATGACCCAGCAACTCCACTGCCCAGAATGTACCCAAGTATGTACTGCCCAGTATGTACCCAGTATGTACACTGAAAAAACATGTGCTCACGCACACACTTATACATGAATGTTCACGGAAGCATTATCCACAACAGTCAAACAATGGAAATAACCCAAGTGTTCATCGGCTGATGAATGGATAGACAAAATGTGGTACATCCATAAATTATTATTCGGCCATAAAAAAGAATAAAGCACTAATTCATGCTGCAACATAAGTGAACCCTGGAAACATCATGCTCAGTGAAATAAGTCTGATAAAAAGGTCATATTCTATACTGTTCCATTTACATGAAATGTCCAGAAGCAGCAAATTCAGAGACAGAACATAGATTCGTGGCTGTCAGGGGCTGGGAGGTTGGGGGTGGAATAGCTGCTGACAGGGATGGGGTCTCTTTTTGGCTACAATGTTCCTAAATTAGACAGTGATGATGGTTGTACAACCTGGTGAATATGCTAAATACCACTGAATTGTGCACTCTAAAATGTCAAATGGTATGGTTTGTGAATTATATCTTCACTGAATTCTCCCCTTAACATTTAAAAAGACAAAAGCATTCTCAGCTCTCAGGCTATACAAAACAAGCAGCAAACTGTGGTTGGCCAAGCCCTGCCTTAGGTAACAGCACTGCTTCAGGTCTGCCAAAGGCCCAGGTAACCTCATCCACACATAGGGCACTGGCAGCCACCTGAACTCTGATGCTTTCTAAGTCTGCACTGCAGCCCAAATCTCTCCTATGCTTTTCTCACTGGGCTATCAAGATATGGGATATCCACTCCAGAACTCCCACCTGTCCCCACATGCCCCTCCTCCAGGATTCCCTTGGTGATCGGCTCATGACCCAACCACCCACTCAAGTCACAGACCAGGTGTATGACTTGATTCCGCTCTCCCCTAATCTCTAAACCAACCAATTACCACATGGAGTCAATGCTCCCACCAAAACCTCCCTCACAGCTGCTCGCCTCTCTCCTTCCTTGCTGCCTCTCCCACTCCCAACACCCCACCTTCCCACCTCCGGTGTAAGCCAGCAGCACTTTTCACCTGGGTTTCCGCAAAAGATTCCCACCCAGTTCTTCCTCTTTTCCAGTCCATTCTGAGGATTACATAGCAAACAATAGGATCCTTTCTCTTTGATTAAATGTTTCACACAGAGAGAAAAATTAAAAACATCAATGAACATCCATCCAGCTTTGTCAAGTTATGCTGCATCATTTTTTCAGATTTTTTTTTAAAGAAATTAAATATTACAACTAGAGTTGAAGCCCCTCTGGACTCCTCCCCATCCAATTCTGCTCCCTCCCAAGAAGTGATCACTGTCTTCAAGCTGTTAAGTTGGTGGACATCAGAGATTCTCAAACTGAGGTCCCCAGACTGGTGGCATCACCACTGCTCAGGACCTTGGGAGAAATGCAAATTCTTGGGTCCTCACCCCAGACCTACTGAATCAGAAATGAAAATCTGTGTTTTAATAAGTCCTCTAGGTGATTTGGATGCACACTAAAGTATCTGAAAAATACACATGCTATCTATCTATCTACCTACCTATCTAATTGATCATCTAATCTATATTATCTACCTACCTATCTAATTGATCATCTAATCTATATTATCTATTTACCTACCTCCTTACAACCCGGAGTCACACTATGTTGCCCAGGCTGGACTCTGGACTCAAGTGAACCTGGAACTAACTACAGGCATGGGCCACTGAACTCAGCTTCCCATACGTGATTTTTATTTTCACCACAAGTATGTGCCCATAAATAATACATTATGTTTTCCAGCTTTATACAAACAGTGGTGGGCTGGTATTATCCTCTTGCAACTAGCTTTTTTAAAAGCTCAAGGTTACATTTTTGAGATTTATCCATGGAGATACACAAAGTTCCGGTTCACTATTTTCAACTGGTATGACTTTTCCACAATTAGTGAGACAAGTTATGTACACATCTCCCCAGGCATATGTGGAAGTTTCTCTGATACATGCAGGGAGAGCTTTCTAAAGCACGGATCTGATCCCATTTTGCTTAACATTCAAAAGCCCCCAACTCAGCCCTCAGGATCAAGTCCAAACTCTTATGTGGCCTCCTGAAATCTAGCCCCTCCCTGCCTCCCTAGACCCTCCCTGCATCCCACACCCCAGCCCCTGAGCTTTCCTCAGTCCTCAAAGGCTCCCTTTTTGGGATGCCCAGGCCCCGGCTTCCTCTAGATTCTGAGTACTAAGAGTCATGCCTGCCTATCCTGTTCACCACTGTCCTGTTCCGGCAGCAGCAGGTACTCAGCAAAGACACACCAACTGCCTGGTCACTCTGCGCCTCTCCCTCTTCATGGCCTCAGCCACACAGGCTGCTTTCCCTCTCCTGTGTTCACTTCACCCAATCTGCTCTTCCTCTCCTCAAGGCTCCCATCCTCTGAGGCCCCTTATCTGCTACTGCCACCTCCTTCTCCAATCTGAGTTCCCCAGCTCAAACCCCATGGTGAATCCTTTCAACTCTCCAAGCCTAACCTCCCACACATCCTTCCTTGCCACTAGGGGTGAAGTCAGGTTTTATGGGGCCTGAAGCTTATACAACTGGGGGCAAGGGGCGGTAATTCTTTAAGGGAAGAACACACAATTATGAATGTAAAACTGCTGAGCCCCTTGCCAGGGTTTTGGAAGGTATTTGTGCAAGTATAGCATCTAGAGGCTTCATCATAAACCCAGATCTGCTTGTCATTCACCAGCCCTGTGTCACTTGCCCTGTCCACTTCTTCATTTCCACTCAAAGGCTGCCAAAATCAGCTACGAAACTCTGTAGGACTCTGGAAATGCATATTTTCCAATCTGCGCTGGACCCTCATCATTACTCAGAAAACCTTTAATGCATTCCTTGCTGAATCCAAATTTTATATTCCCCAGTAACCTTTTCTATATCCCTAAGTCCTCGCATTCACTTCTGAATCCTCTCTCAGCAAAAAGCAACCAAATCAAAATGAAATAAATTTTAAAATCCCCAAAAATTCATCTGAATGTCAACTTCACACCAGTTCTGTGAGGTGGATATAATTGTTGTTATTCCCATTTCACAGATAAGACAACTGAGTCAGAGATGAAGTAATAAATCCAAGGTCACTAAATTATACAGAAGAGCCAAGTTTTCTGGCTTCAAGCCCATTCTTCCTCTGCAATGCTCAGGAGTTGAACTAAGTCAAACTCAGTGTGGTCACCTGGGGGCTGCCTGGGGGACCCTGGGACTGCTGGTTTCTTAAAAAAGACTTTAGCCCACCTCAACCCTTGATTTGCTTTTTTGTTTCAGAGGCATATTCTGGAGTAGGTCACCCAGAGCATAGGATGAGGCTGTGTGGCTGAAGGAACTTTCCGGTCCAGAAACAAGCAAAAACCACTGAAATTTCCTGGTCCTGAAAAACAGCCTGCACATTAAAGAATAAAGAAGGTGGGCAGATTGGGCAGGAGAAATTCAGGCACGACATGTAGGAAGGCTTACTGATAGAGAAAAACTTGGGATCCACTGCTCTACATTTACAGCTTAAAGAAAAAAGAAAAGCACAGGAACAAAACTAGTTTTTACCGACTTACAAGGTATTTTCTACAACTAGAGAAGACAGAGTAGTGTCATTCAATACAATTTAGAGTTCCATTTTGCCAATAAAGCACAAGGTACATTAAGAAGATTATTTTAAACATTCCGGATGTTTATTTAGCCTTAGTGTTCTATAGTAAAGGCAAAGGGTGGTAAAGACAAATTATGCAATAAAACAGCCAAATTTTGCTTTCTAAAAAGAAGAATATGATTACACTTAACACACCCGGGCAACAATGATCTCCTGCAGAATAAATACCCAAAGGCAAAGAGCTGAGGTGGAGTCCTTTCTGGTATTTTCGTTTTGTTTTGTTTTGTTTGTTTTTAAATAGAGACAGCCTCCGCCAGGCTCTTGCCTGTAATTCCAGCACTTTGGGAGGCCGAGGCAGGTGGATCACCTGAGGTGAAAAGTTCGAGAACAGATTGGTCAGCATGGCGAAACCTCATATCTACTAAAAATACAAAACTAAGCCAGGCGTGGTGATGGGTGCCCATAACCCCAGCTACTCGGGAGACTGAGGCAGGAGAATGGATTGAACCTGGGAGCCGAGATAGCGCCAATGCACTCCAGCCTGGGCGACAGTGCGAGACTCCGTCTCAAATAATAAAAAAATAATAGAAACAGCCTCACACTCCGTCCCCCAGGCTGGAGTGCAATGGAGTGATCTCGGCTCACTGAAACCTCCGCCCCTGGGTTCAAGCGATTCTCCAGACTCAGCCTCCCAAATAGCTGGGATAACAGGCGGGCCACCGCAGCCGGCCAAGTTTTTTAATAGAGACAGGGGTTCCGCCATGTTGCCCAGGCTGCTCTCCCCTGAGCTCAAGCGATCCTCCCGCCTCAGCCTCCAAAACCGCTGGGATTACATGCGGGAGCCATCGCGACCGGCCCTCGTCGGGTCCTTTAATGTCCAGCTCCAGCGCAGGGCGGGGCGCGGAGGTGGGGGCCGGGCGAGGTGGATGCGGCTGCCCGGGCCCCGCACAGCCTCCTCGGGAGCCTCCCGACCGCTCGCGTGGAGGCTGCCGGGGCTGCGGGGGGTGCAGGCCGCGTCACGTATAGGCCCCGCGGGAAACCTAGTTGCAAGCCCCTCGCCCCTCGCTCCTCGCCGTTGAGCCCTGCCGCCCCTCGAACCCCTTGCCCCTTGGCCCTCTCGCCCTAGCACCTACCTGCAACCCAGGTCTCTGCGCCCCCCCTGCAACTCCGGCCAGCACGCACTGGGCCTACTGCGCTTGCGCGGTCGGAAGCGCGTCCTGGGGTCGAGCGCGACGCTGCTGCCCCCTGGCGTCCGCCTCCGACCGTGCACTGAAGACGGAGCAAGCGCAGCGGTGGTGCCGGCGCGCGCCTAGCCAGTCTCTGGCTCTGGCTTCTGCTTCCTGAACTTGCGAGGACGATTTTGCGTTGACCGACTATTGCTTCAGCCTGGTGCCAGGCCCATGCAGAGCAGCTGTCAGATCTCGACGCACTGCGAGGCCGTGGATTCCAAAGCGTAGTCCTCAGACCCGCGGCATTAGCAGGGGCCTTGCTGGGAAGGCAGATTCCCCACTTCAGCCCAGACCCGCTGTGCGGGGACCCAGATGCCTGAAGTTCGAGACTCGCTCTGTAACAGAAACTGTGGGCTTTAGCCCAGACGTCGTAAAGCTGAGCTGCACACATCAAGCGCAGCAGACAAGACCTAGGCAAGCCTCCGCAGAGAAGTGGGACTGGGCAAGAGCAGGGAAGACAGCCGGTGGCCGGCCGGGAGCACCACACGCACGCGGGCGCTTGCTCCAGGGAACCGAGAGGGAGGGTTGCAGCGTCGAGGTCAGCCTGGGGTCATGGAACGTCTGGTTGTGTACATCGGAAGTGTTAGCTGTTTCCACACTGACACACTGCGAAAGTTCAGAATCAAGACACTAACACTATGTAGGATAAAAAACTGTACTAGCAACCCAAATAGTATTAAAGTAACTTCCAGCAACTTTTGCCTGTCACATGGACAAATAGCAAAAGAAGAATGGTAACACCTCCTGTCGTTAGAGTCTGAAAGTGTCCTTGCGCTCATACAATTGAGTGTGAATTGGAATTCCTCCTGCGGGCCCTAGCAAATCGCAGTTCTAGGAATTTATCCTTCAGAAATAATATGTCTGCAAGATGTATGCACAAGAAATCTTGCTGAAGCATTGTTGATAAGGGATATTTATACTAGAGAAAAAAAGAAACCTAAATGTATAACAATATGGGTTTCTGAAAGAAATTATATTACATCCACAAGCCATGAAAAATGATGCTGTCTAACGGGTGCACAATTTCAGTTTGAGAAGATGGTAGAGTCCTGGAGATGGATGGGGGTGATGGTTGCACAACAATGTGAATATACCTAATTCCACTGAACTGAACTGCACACTTCCAAATTGTTACAATGGTAAATTTTATGTTATGCATCTTTTACTACAATGTTTTTAAAGTTATGCTATAGATCTATATATATATTGTCAGGAAAGGATATCCATAATACATGGCCAAGAGAGGAAGCAATCTCATTTTTTAAAAATATGTATTTATAATCACCTATATACATGTATATTCCAATGGTTACCTCCAATAAGTAGAATTTGGGGCAATTTAAATTCTCCATTCTTGCTTATATGTATTTTTAAATGTTTATGTAATAAATAGGTATTTCTCCATATATGTGTATGTGTGTGTGTGTGTATATATATATAAACCATGAACCTGCTAGCAGTATTAGACATGTATGATGACATACCTTAGAAGGAAGGCATTTAGAAAGATCATAAAACAAACCTATTAAATTAATAATAACTTTTTAAAATAAAGTAGGCCAGGCACAGTGGCTTATACCTGTAATCTCAGCACTTTGGGAGGCCGAGGCAAGTGGATCACTTGACGTCAGGAGTTCGAGACCAGCCTGACCAACATGGTGAAATCCCATCTCTACTTTTTAAAAATACATAAATAAGCCAGGGGTGATGGCAGGCACCTGTAGTCACAGCTACTCAGGAGGCTGTGGCAGGAGAATTGCTTGGATCCAGGAAGTGGAGGTTTCAGTGAGCCAAGATCACACCACTGCACTCCAGCATGGATAACAGAATAAGACTCCGTCTCAGGTGGGAAAAAAAAGAAGAAAGTAAAAGGAAAATGGATGAGATATGAGAAACTTTGAATATGAGAATTTTGAAGGGAAAAAAATTAGGCATTGAAATTTTACCAGATGTAGGGAATTAAGGAAATAAATGAAGTGTAGTCAATTCAACTATAACACATTTTAAAGACACAAATTTGTTTCAATATGATTGATACATTAAGAATTAAGCATAATACAAATTTCCTATTTGGTTGGTTGGTTTTGTTTCATTTTGGTTTGATTTCAGAAAGTCTCACTACATTGTCCAGGTTGGTCTCAAATTCCTGGCCTCAAGTGGTTCCCCTGCCTTATCCTCCCAAAATGCTGGGATTACAGGTGTGAGCCACCAATTTACTCTTTTTTTTTTTTTTTTTTTTTTTTGGGATGGAGTTTCACTCTTGTTACCCAGGCTGGAGTGCAATGGCGCGATCTCGGCTCACCGCAACCTCCGCCTCCTGGGTTCAGGCAATTCTCCTGCCTCAGCCTCCTGAGTAGCTGGGATTACAGGCACGCGCCACCATGCCCAGCTAATTTTTTGTATTTTTAGTAGAGACGGGGTTTCACCGTGTTGACCAGGATGGTCTCGATCTCTTGACCTCGTGATCCACCCGCCTCGGCCTCCCAAAGTGCTGGGATTACAGGCTTGAGCCACCGCGCCCGGCCCAATTTACTGTTTCTAGATACGTGATTTCATCCTGGAGAGGCACTAGGGGGATGCAGAAAATGATCCTCTAAGCCACACTGCATAGGAATACACAAGGCATGCACATGCACACCCCTCGACATCTATCACATTCTTCAATACACTGTGTTATAAGCCACACCCATAGACACCGGCTGTTACAGCTGTCAGATTTCAGCTAACCCTGTCCCCAGCACCTCACCATAACTTACAAGCTGCTGCCCTTCTAAGCCTGCTTCCACTGGCAAGCTCCAGGTCTTCTTTAAGGTCAAGTACCGTGTTTATTATCAAACTTATGCTCTCTTAACCACCTGAAATGTGTAAAACTGTGGCATCATTTTTGTTAGGTTTTTCATTTTTATTACTTAAAAAAATTTTTTTTGACAGTCTCACTCTCTGTCACACAGGCTGGAGCGCAGTGGCGCAATCTTGGCTCATTACAACCTCCACCTCCCAGGTTCAAGCAATTCTCCTGCCTCAGCCTGCAGAGCAGCTGGAATTACAGATTCCCACCACCATGGGAGACTAATTTTTGTATTTTTATTGAAGATGGCCCATCTGGTCTCAAACTCCTGACCTCAACTGTTCTACCTGCCTTGGCTTCCCAAATTGCTGGGATTATAGGCATTGAGACACTGTGCCCAGCGTTGCCGTTTTCAACACTGGAGTAGACACTGCTTGGTATACACCACTGAATTGCTATAAAAATAGGATGATGAGGTTTTGCTTTTCATAAAATTAAGCCTGCTGGCTGACAGAGTTGGCTGTTGGCATCAATATAGAAACCAATTGGCTGGGCACGGTGGTTCACACCTGTAATCCAAGCACATTGGGAGGCCAAGATGGGCAGATCACCTGAGGTCAGGTGTTCAAGATCAGCCTGGCCAATATGGTGAAACTGTGTCTCTACTAAAAATACAAAAAAATTAGCCGGGTGTGGTGGTGGGCGCCTGTAATCCCAGCTACTCAGGATGCTGAGGCAGGAGAATCACTTGAACGTGGGAGGTGGAGGTTGCAGTGAGCCAAGATGGCGCTACTTCACTGTAGCCTGGGCTAAAGAACAAAACTCCATCTCAAAAAAAAAAAAAAAAAGATAGAAACCAACCAGCAGCTCTCTTTGCTGAGTTCTTTGCCACGTGGCCACCATTTCATGCCTAGAGGCTTTTGTGGGGTGCTGGCTGGGAAAGGGTGAAACTTTAATACTGATGAAAAATTAGAGGAATTAAAATCAGACAAAAAAAATTTAAGGCAGAATTTGACACACCATTAAACTGGTTGTGTCACCCTTTTATCTTTTAATATCTTCGACGTGAGTATAGCCGAATACCTGGAAGTGAGTGTCATGGGCACACAGACTCGGGAGAAATCCTCTGCTTCTGGCTCATGGAGCAGAAAAGGAAATTCCTAACACACAGAGGGAGTATGGAAAATTCCCGTTCTATTTTCTTCCTTTCTTTGCACTCCAGCCCCTAGTCAAGCCCGTGGCCAGAGCAAAAAGCTTCAGCAGCCAAAACTCTGAGGGAGAGAGATAGTCCCATTCAGTGGCACTGCATCACCAAGAGGACAGACACAAACTTGGTGTTCTGTTGTTTTTGTTTTCCCACTATGTGGCACAACTGTGGAAGTGGGCAGCTCCCCCAAGCGAAACTGAAAGTGGGAGGTTTCTGACCAGCGAACTGAAACCTCAGGGAACCTAAAAGCACTAAGATAGTGGAAGGGGAGGGCATCCGGCAAGCAACCTCAGAGTTGTTTTTGAACTCTTGGGCTCACCGCTGGCCTGCGTATCACAGATTTAATGAGCACATCACTCAGAGAACTGTGCTCATGAACAGATTTTTTGTTCAGGTACCAAACTACTAGGGGATGCAGCCATGAGATAGATCCAAATAGCCCTGCAGAGGATATGCACACAGAACTCACTTTGGAACACTGACCCCGGGAGAAGATTGGAACTTGCAGCCCAGCGTACATGCTAGTGCATGTGCTTGCTTAAATTAAAATGTTGGCCAGGCAAGGTGGACTACAGGCACACACCACCACTCTTGGCTAATAATATTTTTTAAAATTCTGTACAGATGGGTTCTTGCTATGTTGCCCAGGCAGGTCTTCAATTCCAGGGCTCAAGCAGCCCTCCAACCTCAGCCTCCCAAAGTGCTGGAATTATAGGCATGAGTCACACCACCTGGCCTCATTATGCCTTTTATTAAGCTATCTCTATGAGCTTTCTTGAGTCCAAAGCCCCAGTTCCAATCAGTCTGGGCCACTGATGATACTTTCTAAGAGTAACCGCTTTTTTTTTTTTTTTTTCCCCAAGACTGAGCCTCCCTCTATTGCCCTAGCTGGAGTGCAGTGGCACCACCTTGGCTCACTGAAACCTCTGCCTCCCAACTTCAAGCAATTCTCCTGTCTTAACCTCCTAAGTAGCGGGGATTACAGGCACCCATCACCATGTCTGGCTAATTTTTGAATTTTTAGTAGAGACGGGGTTTCACCATGTTGGCCAGGCTGGTCTTGAACTCTTGACTTCAAATGATCCACCCACCTCAGCCTCCCAAAGTGCTGGGATTACAGGTGTCAGCCATCACACCCAGCTGAGGGTAACTGCTATCTTATGAGAACTTCTCTATGTAGTTTTTAATCCTTATGACACCTTTGAAATGGTCTAAACAGAAATGACACTTTGTGGCAACTTTAAGAATTAGAGATTTTTGGATTCTAAAAACAACAAAAACATGTAAAATGTCAGAAATAATACTTCCCAAATATATTTTCTTCAAAAAGTATTTTTAAAAAAAAATTTTTTTTTGAGACAGTCTCTGTCACCCAGGCTGGAGTGCAGTGGCAAGATCTTGGCTCACTGCAATCACTGCAGCCTGTACCTCCTGGATTTAAGCAATTCTTCTGCCTTAGCCTCCTGAGTAGTTGGGATTACAGGCATGCACCACCACGTCCAGCTAATTTTTGTATTTTTGGTAGAAACAGGGTTTCACCATTTTGGGCAGGCTGGTCTTTAACTCCTGACCTCAGGTGACCCACCTGCCTCAGCCTCCCAAAGTGTTGGGATTACAGGCATGAGACACTGCGCCCGGCCATTAAAATATGCAGGATAACTATTTAACTTTATATGATTTCTTTATTTAACTTCGGTGCTTTGACAGAACAAAAATTACAGATAAAGTGAGCCTGAGACTGGCCCGGTGTCTCATGCCTGTAATCCCAGCAATTTGGGAGGCTGACGCAGGCAGATCCCTTGAGGTCAGGAGTTCATGACCAGCCTGGCCAACATGGTAAAATCCCGTCTCTACTAAAAATACAAAAATTTGCCAGGCATGGTGCCTGTAATCCCAGTTACTCGGCTGGGGCAGGAGAATTGTTTGAGCCCAGACAGTGGAGGTTGTTTTTAGATGGAGTCTCACTTGGGGCAAGAATGAGTGAGACTCTAAAAAAAATCAACATATAAAAATAAACAAATAATAAAGAAAGAAAGTGAGATTGAATTAAGTGCAAGTACAGCAAGCCAGCTTGCTAACCACTCCCAACTCCTTCCTGGCATGGCATCCTACATGACAGAGGCTGGAAAGCTACAAACCACACTTCCCAAATTCCTTTGCAATTAAGATTTTAAGACTTCCTGGCAGGGCATGGTGGCTCACATCTGTAATCCCAGTACTTTGGGAGGCTGAGGTGGGTGGATCATGACGTCAGGAGATCCGAGACCATCCTGGCCAACACAGTGAAACCCCGTCTCTACTAAAATACAAAAAACTAGCTGGGCATGATGGTGTGCACCTGTGATCCCAGCTACTCGGGAGGCTAAGGCAGGGGAATCGCTTGAACCTGGGAGGCAGAGGTTGCAGAGAGCCCAGATCACACCGCTGCACTGCAACCTGGCAACAGAGTGAGACTTGTCTCAAAAAAAAAAAAAATCTAGCTAGCTAGCTAGCTATAGCGGTGACTCATGCCTGTAATCATATCACTTTGGGAGGCCAAGGCAGGCAGATCACCCGAGGTCAGGGGTTTGAGGCCAGCCTGACCAACATGGTGAAACCCCATCTCTATAAAAAATACAAAAATTAGCCAGGCATGGTGGTGCCTACAGTCCCAGCTACTTGGGAGGCTAAAGTGGGAGGATTGCT
>NW_016107498.1:3976008-3977764 GCF_001604975.1 Cebus imitator | reverse complement strand
AAATCCTGTTGGTTCTTTCCAATCAGATGCACTGCAGTGAGCCATAATTTGGAACCACACTACACAGGAAAAGCAGTAGATATGTTTTTTATGGAACATGCAGAGACAGCACGGTCCTGGAGGTGGCAGCCAGGGTTGTGGCTCCTCATTCCTCATCTAGCAGTTTTCTGATTCTGGACAGGCGGCAGCAACGGGATGGTCCAGTTGTGTACTATGGTTTGGGAATGTACTTCTAAAAGATTAGGCAATTCTTCTGTGAGATATTTATATACCTGAATAAACCCTTTGGATTTAAACTACCTTGAGCGGATTTTCTCACTTTCAGTCAAGAACTGACCAATTCACATTTTAACATTTCCTCCAATACATCATGTTCCTAGTTTAAAGATTTATAGCAATATTTTCTTCTTCGATTGCTTTTCTAAGCTGAGACAATGTGTCTTGTATAACATATAGTTAAATGCTATTAAAAAATCAAACTACTGTACCATTGTTTTTAGATACAGCTATAATTTTATTACAAAACCATTCTTTTGGCATTAGTTGGTTACAGTGATAGCAAGATTCTGTGAGTGTGCAGACCAGCTCTGATGGAACCACTGTATTCCCTGCTTACTGAACCAAACTTTGGCTACCTCATATTCATTACAAACAAGTGACCGGCAGTCATTACTGCTACAAATCCTGACACGTGTACCACTGAGGGAGGAGTTGATGCTAAGGGATTAGATTACATGTTGATAAAACTACAAAAGTTCCTTTATGGGACTTTTTCTTTCCCCTCCCATCCAATGGCTTTGCTTTAGAAGAATCACATTACTTAGAGCTATTCTGAGTAGCAGCAGCACCTAAGGAGCATCAGTTCTTGTTAAAAAGCAATACCTGTATGATGTACTTTTACACCACAGGCAAAGGGAAGGATCACTCTAGTTTTAAACTCCTGCATAGATTCCCTTAATAAAAAAAGCATTCCATCAAGTTCTTCTGGATGGTGTTATTGCTGTACATTTGTTGGTGAGTCATTTTCTGTGCTGTGTTTGCTTTGCAGAGATCTTCCAATATATCTCCAATATTCCTTTCTAATAGTGTCCTTTTCTTTAGCTAGGATTTCACATAACTCTAATGCTTTATTAAGAATGTCTTCCTTATTGTCACATTGGTTTTCCAACATGTCTTCATAGATATCCACAAGAAAGGCAATTAGGTAGGGGGAACTATGACTTGGTTGTAAATCAAGTAATTGATTTAACAGATTAGGATATTTGGAAAGACCACGATCCTGCAAAATCCTAAAACAACAACAAAAAACAAACACTTGATTTTGTGAAGGAGGAACAAAAGCAGCAGAAAGATTAAGAGAAAATAAAGCCTGAAACACAAACAAGACAGCGAAAGTTATTTTGAATGAATGAGGCTGAAACTATAATGAAACTTTTAAATTACATGAGTCTTATCATAAATAATTAGATAATTAAGAGCTGGCCAGGTACAGTGGCTCATGCCCATAATCACAATACTCTGGGAAGCAGAGGCAGGGGAACGCTTGAACCCAGGAGTTTAAGACCAGCCTGGGTAAAACAGCAAGATCTCATCTCTAACTAAAATTTTTAAAAAATCAGCCATGCCTGTAGTCTTGGCTACTTGGGAGGCTGAGGTGGGAGAATCCTAGAGCCTATGAGATCGAGACTGCAGTGGGCCATGATCATGCCACTGCCCTCCAGCCTAGGCTACAAAGTCAGATCCTGTCTCAAAAAAA
>NW_016107498.1:3972481-3974827 GCF_001604975.1 Cebus imitator | reverse complement strand
AAAAAAAAAAAAAAAAAGATAATTAAGAGCTAAATAGAATTAAGTTTTAAAAAATGAAGTTTAAAAGTATTCATTTATAACTTAATATGCACAACATGCAAAATAAACCATCTTAAAAAGTGAAGGACAAAACCAGGAGCGATGTTCTCGTCTCTTTTTTGAGACAGGGTCTCTGTCACCTGGGCTGGAGTGCAGTGGTATGATCTCAGCTCACTCTTACCCCCACTTCTGGGTTCAAGCAATTCTCATGCCTTAGCCTCCCAAGTAGCTAGATTACAGGCATGTACCAACATGCTCAACTAATTTTTGTATTTTTAGTAGAGATGGGTTTCACCATGTTGGCCAGGTTGGTCCTGACCTCCTAGCCTCAAGTGATCCATCCACCTTGGCCTCCCAAAGTGCTGGGAATGCAGGCATGAGCTAATGCGCCCGGCCCTCTTGTCTTTTCTTGAGATGGCTTCTCATCCCTCAAGCTCTCCAGATACTACAGGCCCCTCCCCTGACATATCTCCAAGGATGACTGGTTCCATACTTCGCGCTCTTTGAGCCTAGTTTCCTTAAAGACCTTTAAGTTCAACAAGGAACTAGGTTATGTCAGTGGCAAGTGAAATCTTTTCTATTTGAGGAGTAAGTTAACTTGTAGGTGTTAATCTCTAGAAACAAAAACAGAAAGGCTGGCTGTCCATTGGAAAACTCTTCTTGTAAATTAGCCTGCTTTACTGTGTTCCTGAGCGAAGCAGAGCTTGGGGGTGTATGTGTTCCATTCTTTGATATAAAGACTATAGGATTTGGCCAGGTGAATAGGCTCACACCTATAATCCCAGCACTTTGGGAGGCCGAGGCGGGTGAATCACGAGGTCAAAGAGATCGAGACCATACTGGCTATCACCATGAAACCCCGTTTCTACTAAAAATACATAAATTTGGACTTCCACCAAGATGGCTGAATAGGAACGGCTCCGGAGTGCAGTTCTCAGCGAGAGCAACACAAGACAAGTGATCTCCGCATTGCCAACCGAGTTACCAGGTTCATCTCAATAGGACTGGTTGGACAGTGAGTATAGCCCAAGGAGAGCAAACCGAGGCAGGGTGGCGTGTTGCCTCACCCGGGAAGTGCAAGCGGCCAGAGAAATCCCCCTCCTATGCAAGGGAGGCCATCAGGGACTTTTCCAGTCACTCAGGTTCATATATGGCACTTTTCACACGGTCTTTACATCCCATAGACCAGGAGATTCCTGCTGTTACTGACACCACCAGCCCCACAGGTTTCCAGCACAAAACCGGGTGGCCATTTTGGCCGGTGTCTGGAACACCTGCGAGACAGAACCACCCATTCCCATGAAAAAAAGGGGGCTGAAGGCAGGGAGCCAAGTGATCTGGCTTGGTAGGTCCCACCCCACAAAGACCAGCAAGCTGAAACCCACCGGCTTGAGATTTTCCGCAGGCAGCACAGCAGTTTGTGTTCGACCTGGGATGGTCGAGCTCAGTGGGGGTAGGGGTATCTGCCATTACTGAGGCAGTTCTAACCCTCCCTGTGTAAACAAAACTGCAAGGAAGTTTACACAGCAGCTGGGCACAGCCCACGACAGCTCAGCAAGGCCTCTGCAGGCAGACTGTGACTAGACTCCCTCCTTGCTCGGCAGGGCATCTCTGAAAAAACGTAGCAGCAACACATCAGGGACTTATAAATAAAGCCCCACCTTCCTGGGACAGAGCACCTGCGAAAACAGGCGGTTCTGAGTTCCGCTTCAGCAGACTTAAATGTCCCTGCCCAGCAGCTCTGAAGGGAACAATGGAGCTCCCAGCCCAGCACTTGAGTTCTGATAAGGGACAGACTGCCTCCTCAAGTAGCTCCCTGACCCCTGTATATCCAAAGAGACACCTCATACAGGAGCACTCTGGCTGACCTCTGGCAGGTACCCTTCCGGAACAAAGCTACCAGAGGAAGAAACAGGCAGCAATCCTTGTGGTTCTGCAGCTCCCCCAGGTAACTCCCAGGCAAGCAGGGTCTGGAGTGGGCCTCCAGCAATCCTGCAGCAGAGGGACCTGTTAGAAGGAAAACTAAAAAACAGAAAGAAATAGCTTCAATATCAACAGAAAGGACATCCATTCAGAGACCCCATCTGAAAGTCACCAACTTCAAAGACCAAAGGTAGATAAATCCACGAAAATGGGAAGAAACCAGCACAAAAAGTCTGAAACCACCAAAAACCAGAATGCCCCTCCTCCTCCAAGGGATCACAACTCCCTACCAGCAAGAGAACAAAACTGGATGGAGAATGAGTTTGACAAATTTACAGAAGCAGGCTTCAGAAGGTGGGTAATAACAAACTTCTCTGAGCTAAA
>NW_016107498.1:3968511-3972271 GCF_001604975.1 Cebus imitator | reverse complement strand
CAGTGATTGAAGATGAACTCAATGAAGTAAAACAAGAAGGCAAGATTAGAGAAAAAAGAGTGAAAAGAAATGAAAAAAGCCTCCAAGAAATATGGGATTATGTGAAAAGACCTAATCTATGTTTGATCAGTGTACCTGAATGTGACAGGGAGAATGAATCCAAGCTGTAAAACACTCTTCAGGATATTATCCAGGAGAACTTTCCCAACCTAGCAAGGCAGGCCAACATTCAAATCCAGGAAATACAGAAAACACCACAAAGATACTCCTCAAGAAGAGCAATCCCAAGGCACACAATCATCAGATTCACCAGGGTTAAAATGAAGGAAAAAGTGCTAAGGGCAGCCAGAGAGAAAGGTCAAGTTACCCACAAAGTAAAGCCCATCAGACTCACAACAGATCTCTCAGCAGAAACCCTACAAGCCAGAAGAGAGTGGGGGCCAATATTAAACATTCTTAAACAAAAGAACTCTCAACCCAGAATTTCATATCCAGCCAAACTAAGCTTCAAAAATGAAGAAGAAATAAAATCCTTTACAGACAAGCAACTGCTGAGAGATTTCATCACCACCAGGCCTGCCTTACAAGAGCTCCTGAAGGAAGCACTAAACATGGAAAGGAATAACCAGTACCAGCCACTGCAAAAAAAACACCAAATGATAAAGACCATTGACACAATAAATAACTCCATCAACTAATGGGCAAAACAACTAGCTAGTATCAAAATGGCAGGATCAAATTCACACATAACAATATTAACCTTAAATATATATGGGCTAAATGCCCCAATCAAAAGGCACAGACTGGCAAATTGGATAGAGTCAAGGGACATCAGTGTGCTGTATTCAGGAGACAAATCTCATGTGCAAAGACACACATAGACTCAAAATAAAAGGATGGAGGAAGATTTACCAAACAAATGGAGAGCAAAAAAATGCAAGAGTTGCAATTCTCGTCTCTGATAAAATAGACTTTAAAGCAACGAAGATCAAAAGAGACAAAGAAGGACCTACATAATGGTAAAAGGATCGATGCAACAAAAAGAGCTAACTATCCTAGATATATATATATATATATACCCAATACAGGAGCACTCAGATACATAAAGCAAGTTCTTAACTACCTACAAAAAGACTTAGACTCCCATAAAATAATAGTAGGAGACTTTAACACTCCACTGTCAATATTAGACAGATCAATGAGACAGAAAATTAACAAGGATATCCAGGACTTGAACTCAGATCTGGACCAAGCAGACCTAATAGACATCTACAGAACTCTCCACCCCAAATCCACAGAATATACATTCTTCTCAGTACCACACTGCACCTTCTCTAAAATTGACCACATAATTGGAAGTAAACCACTCCTCAGCAAATGTCAAAGAACAGAAATCATAACAACCAGTCTCTCAGACCACAGTGCAATCAAATTATAACTCAGGATTAAGACACTCACTCAAAACCAAACAACTACATGGAAACTGAACAACCTGCTTCTGAATGACTACTGGATAAACGAAACAAAGGCAGATATAAAGAGGTTCTTCGAAACCAATGAGAACGAAGACATAACGTACCAGTATCTCTGGGACACATTTAAAGCAGTGTCTAGAGGAAAATTTATAGCACTAAATGCCCACATGAGAAGCAAAGAAAGATATAAAATTGACACCCTAATGTCACAGTTAAACGAACTAGAGGAGCAAGATCGAACAAATTCAAAAGCTAGCAGAAGACAAGAAATAACTAAGATCAGAGCAGAACTGAAGAAGATAGACACACAAAAAACCCTTCAAAAAAATGAATAAATCCAGGTGCTGGGATTTTTTGAAAAGATCAACAAAATAGATAGACCATTAGCCAGAATAAAAAAGAAAGAAGAATTGAATAGATGCAATAAAAAATGATAAATGGCATATCACCACCAATTCAACAGAAATAGAAACTACCGTCAGAGATTACTACAAACACCTCTATGCATATAAACCAGTAATCTAGAAGAAATGGATGAACTCCTGGACACTTACACCCTCCCAAGACTAAACCAGGAAGAAGTTGAATCCCTGAGTAGACCAATAACAAGGTCTGAAGTTGAGGCAGCAATTAATAGCTTACCAACCCAAAAAGAGTCCAGGATCAGACGGTTCACAGCCAAATTCTACCAGATGTACAAAGAAGAGCTGGTACCATTCCTCCTGAAACTATTCCAAACAATATAAAAAGACGGAATCCTCCCTAACTCATTTTATGAAACCAACATTATCCCAATACCAAAACCTGGCAGAAATACAACTAAAAAAAAAAAAAAATTCAGGCCAATATCCATGACAAACATTGATACGAAAATCTTCAATAAAACACTGGCAAACTGAATCCAACAGCACATCAAAAAGCTTATCCATCACTATCAAGTTGGCTTCATCCCTGGGATGCAAGTCTGGTTCAACATATGCAAATCTATAAATGTAATCCATCACATAAACAGAACCAAAGACAACAACCACATGATTATCTCAAAAGATGCAGAAAAGACCTTTGACAAAATTCAACAGTGCTTTATGCTAAAAACTCTCAATAAACTAGGTATCGATGGAACATATGTCAAAATAAAAGCTATTTATGACAAACCCACAGCAGTATCATACTGAATGGGCAAAAACTGGAAGCATTCCCTTTGAAATCTGGCACTGGACAAGGATGCCCTCTCTCACCACTCCTATTCAACATAGTATTAGAAGTTCTGGCCAGAGTAATCAGGCAAGAAAAAGAAATAAAGGGTATTCAATTAGGAAAAGAGGAAGTCAAATTGTCTCTATTTGCAGACGACATGATTGTATGTTTAGAAGACCCCATCGTCTCAACCCAAAATCTCCTTAAGATGATAAGCAACTTCAGCAAAGTCTCAGGAAACAAAATTAATGTGCAAAAATCACAAGCATTCCTATACACCAGTAACAGACAGACAGAGAGCCAAATCATGAATGAATTCCCATTCACAATTGCTACAAAGAGGAATAATCTAGGAATACAAGTAACAAGGGATGTGAAGGACCTCTTCAAGGAGAACTACAAACCACTGCTCAAGGAAATAAGAGAGGACATAAACAGATGAATAAACATTCCATGCTCATGGTTAGGAAAAATCAGTATGATGAAAATGGCCATACTGCCCAAAGTAATTTATAGATTCAACGCTATACCCATCAAGCTATCATTGACCCTCTTCACAGAACTGGAAAATACCACCTTAAACTTCATATGGAACCAAAAAAGAGCCCACGTAGCCAAGACAATTCTAAACAAAAAGAACAAAGCTGCAAGCATCACGCTCCCTGACTTCAGACTATACTAGAAGACTACACTAATCAAAATAGCATGATACTGGTACCAAAACAGAGATATAGACCAATGGAACAGAACAGAGGCCTCGGAAGTAATGCCACATCTACAACCGATTGGTCTTTGACAAACATGACAAAAATAACCAATGGGGAAAGGATTCTCTGTTTAATAAATGGTGTTGGGAAAACTGCCTAGCCATGTGCAGAAAGCTGAAACTGGACCCCTTCCTTATACCTTATACAAAAATTAACTCCAGATGGATTAAAGATTTAAACATAAGACCTAACACCATAAAAACCCTAGAAGAAAACCTAGGCAATACCATTCAGGACACAGGCAGAGGAAAGGACTTCATGATGAAAACACCAAAAGCAATGGCAACAAAAGCCAAAATAGACAAATGGGTCTAATTAAAC
>NW_016107498.1:3954161-3967306 GCF_001604975.1 Cebus imitator | reverse complement strand
AAAAAAAAAAAAAAAAAAAAAAAAAAGACTACAATATTCATAAATACAATTAAAATGGAATTATTTACTGGTGGATTATTCTGCAAATGGTGTTGGCAGGTGTTTTGGAGGTGCAGAGAAGGGTAGAAGGCACTTTTCCAGAGTTTCCATAATGCTGTTATACTTCTGCTCTTAGGTCCAGAAAAATGAAAAATTATTTACTATCCTTTTGGAATCTGACTATGGAATATACTCCATGACATATCATATAGCCACTTTGTTTTTTTAAATAATAAAACAACAACCTCTTACCCTTTCAAATAGTTCCATGCACTTTCATTATGTGGGACTAGTTTAATCATTTCCAGTGTGTATCTGCAAGAAAAATGTATATACAATTTTAAAAGAACAGTGCAACGATGAGACACAGTTTTAGTAAGATTGTGGCACAGCTTTGGAAACATACTTTCACTTGTGTCAGCATATCTCTTAGTGGACTGTGGCACCTCTCCAGGTCATATTTAAATCAGAGAATCTCTCAAGGCTGCAGCTGTCAATTCAGTTCTAGGGAAGGACACATAACTAATCTAAAAGCTTCAATTTACAATGGGAAAAAAATTAACATGAAATATTTCCTTTAAGGCCAGGTACAATGGCTCACACCTGTAATCCCAGCATTTTGGGAGGCTGAGGCAAGCAAATCACCTGAGGTTGGGAGTTCGAGACCAGCCTGACCAACATGGAGACACCCTGTCTCTACTAAAAATACAAAATTAGAGGGCCGGGCGCGGTGGCTCAAGCCTGTAATCCCAGCACTTTGGGAGGCCGAGGCGGGTGGATCACTAGGTCAAGAGATCGAGACCATCCTGGTCAACATGGTGAAACCCCGTCTCTACTAAAAATACAAAAAGTAGCTGGGCATGGTGGCACACGCCTGTAGTCCCAGCTACTCAGGAGGCTGAGGCAGGAGAATTGCTTAAACAAGGGAGGTGGAGGTTGCAGTGAGCCAAAATTGCGCCACTGAACTCTAACCTGGCAACAGAGCAAGACTCTGTCTCAAAAATTAATTAATTAAAAAAATAAATAAAATACAAAATTAGCCGGGCATGGTGGCACATGTCTGTAATCCCAGCTACTCGGGATGCTGAGGTAGGAAAATCACTTGAACCTAGGAGTCAGAGGTTGCAGTGAGCCAAGTTCACACCATTGAACTCCAGCCTGGGCAACAAGAGCAAAATTCCATCTCAAAAAAAAAAAAAAAAAAAGAAAAGAAAACAAATTCCTTCAAATAATATGGAAAATTTTCCTTTTGAAGGAAACATCAGCTAAAAGAAGGAGACTTCCCATTTATTGGTAAAGCACCCTTGGGAAAACAGTCTACGCTCTACTTATATCCCAACAAATCCTTAGTCACTGAAATAGGACAATTTACATAATCTTAGCTATCATTAAAAAACAGCATGGAAATTATATAGGCAAACAATAAAAATGAAAAACCAACACAAGAATATATTTCTTATATTCCAAAGCAAAATGACTAGTCAACTGTGACATGATTCTGTCAAAATGGGTGCTCCATACTTCTGTCTTCCCCTTAAACAGATAAAATATAATTCAGACCTGATTACCACAAATCCTAAGGGAGCCACAGAACTTGCTTCACCACATACTTGCTCAGATGAGTGAGTCACTGACTAAAGCTTGGTAGTCTTGGTGCTGCTGCAGTGCTGTTACTATTAAGATTTTTTTTTTTCCCACAGAGTAATAATAAACTCAATTCAACATTACAAAAATATTTCTCCAACTACTTTTACATGACTTAATGTTTCCAATTCTTTGCGAAACCATGTCCCTCCGGGTCTTAGCTGGTCCTTGTTTAAGATTCTTAATTTCATGTTGGCAATATCTAAATTTTTATTTACATATATGTGTACTAAAGCATTACCTATTTTTATGGTTAAAACATTAACTTTAGCTGTGCATGATGGCTCACATCTGTAATCCCAGCGCTTTCATAGGTCAAAGCAGAAAGTGCTTGAGGCCAGGAGATAAGACCATTCTGGGCAACATAGGGAGACCTTACCTCTACAAAAAATTTTAACAATTAGCTGGGAGCAGTGGCACATGCCTGTAGTCTCAGCTACTCAGAGGCTGAGGTGGGAGGGTTCCTTAAGCCCAGGAGCTCAAGGCAGCAGCGAGCACTCCAGACTGGGTAACAGAGTGAAACCCTCTCTCTTAGGAAAACAAAACAAAACAAACCCATGAACTTTGAGGTCAGGCTCCCTAGCTTCAAATCCTGGCTCCTGGCCTCATAAAATGTGCTCTTAGGCAAATTACAGAATTACCTAGAATCTCAAGTTCTTCATGAAGTGTCTTAGAGAGCTGTTAGAATTAGCGGCACATAGTATAAATGCTTGATAAATGCTGTTATTGGTAGTACTAGAAGACTATGCACTCACAGTCTAGAAAAAGGGCCATGACACATTAAGTGAAAAGGCAATGCCTGTAACATTATTATCTAGGTTGTTGTGTATAAATGTTTGCAAGTGTATTTATAAAGTTTGGGGAAATTCACCCAATTATAGCTCACTCTGGAAAATGGGATGTGGGATGAAGAACAGTAAAAGACTTTGACTTTTTACTTTATAGAATTTAGTACAATTTCCCCCATAACTACACTGCATTACTTTTATAATAAAAAGATGACAAAAATAATTATGCACATCTATCTGTATGCTTAGAGTTAAAAGTTAACAAACTGTAAATTCTAGACACCTACAGCTACTCTTAACATTTTAAATACTTCCTTTACCCATCTTAAAAGGAAAATAAATATTAAATATAGGAAGCTCTTTTAGATTCTTGGGTAATTATTTCTGTTTCTCTTTGACAATACAATCTGCCTGTTGTGAAATAGGCAGTGATCTGCCTCTGGAAAGGCTAAAAATTTGCATTTTCAAAACTCTTTATATTCAATATTTAAAATACTTTGTTACTCTTAACTGGTCAATCTTTAGACCAGTAACGTTCAATAAATCCGCCAGTGATGATGGAAATGTTCTTTGACAAGTGCTG
The DNA here is from genome assembly GCF_001604975.1 of Cebus imitator. Classification (NCBI taxonomy): domain Eukaryota; kingdom Metazoa; phylum Chordata; class Mammalia; order Primates; family Cebidae; genus Cebus; species Cebus imitator. Next base: position 3,964,252 of record NW_016107498.1, on the reverse strand, counting down.
TCCAATATGGTAATCACTAGCCACATGTGGGTACTGAACACCTGAAATAGGACATGTGCAATGGAAGAACTGTATTTTTAATTTTTTTACAATCATACTGATTGAAACTTAAATAGCCATATGTGGCTAGTCACTACCATATTAACAGTATAGGTATACCTTGCAGATATCAAAGGTTCTGTTCTAGACCATCTCAATAAAGCAATTTTATCACAATTAAGCAAGTCACGCGACTTTTCTGTTTCCCAGCACATAAATTATGTTTACACTATACTGTAGTCTAGTATGCAATAGCATCATATCTAAAAAAACAATGTACATACCTCAATTTAAAAATACTTTATTGCTAAAAAATGCTAATGATCATCTGAGCCTTCAGCAAGTCGTAATCTTTCTGCTGGTGGAGGGTCTGGCCTCCATGTTGATGGCTGCTGACTGATCAGGGTAGGGTGCTGGGTGCTGAAGGATGAGGTGGCTGTGGCAATTTCTTAAAATAAGACAACAATAAAAGATTTCTCTGTAGGATGTGATGCTGACAGCATTTTACTCACAGTAAAACTTTTCAAAACTGGAGCCTGTCCTCTCAAATCCTGCGGCTGCTTTATCAACTAAGTTTAGGTAATAGTCAAGATATTAAAAATCCTTTGTTGTCATTTCAACAATGTTCACAACGTTGTTACCAAGAGTAGATTCCATCTTAAGCAACTACTTCCTTTGCTCATCCGTAAGAAGCAACTCCTCATCTGATCAAGTATTATCATGATGCAGCAGTTCAGTCACATCTTCAGGCTCCACTTCTAATTCTAGTTTCCTTGCTGTTTCCACCTCAGCAGCAATTCCTCCTTCCTCTAAAGTCCTGAACCCCTCAAAGTCATCATGAGGGCTGGAATCAACTTCTTCCAAATTCCTGTTAATGTTAATATTTTGACCTCTTCCTGTGAATCATGAATATTCCTAATAGCATCTAGAATGGTGAATTCTTTCCAGAAGATTTTCAACTGACTGCGCAGATTCACTGGAGGAATCACTATCTATGGCAGCTATAGTCTTAAAAAATGTATTTCTTAAACAGTAAGACTTTAAAATCAAAATTACTCCTTTATCCAGGGCTGCAGAACAGATGTTGTGTTCGCAGGCATGAAAACAGCATCTCTTTGCACATCTCCATTAGAGCTCTTGGGTGACCAGGTCCATTGTCAATGAGCAGTAATATGAGCAATAATACTTTCAAAGAAATTTTTCTGAACAATAGGCCTCAAAGAGGGCTTAGAATTTTCAGTAAATCATGCCATAAACAGATGTGCTATCATCCTGGCTTTGTTGTTCCATTTACAGAGCACAGGCAGAGGAGATTCAGCATAATTCTTAAGGGCTCTAGGATTTCCAGAATGGTCATTGACCACCGGTTTAAACTTAAAAGTCACCAGCTTCATTAGCCTCTAACAAGATTCAGCCAGCTATGTGAAGCTTTGAAGCAGTGCTTTCTCTCTGGCTATGAAAAGTGCTAGATGGCATCTTCTTCCAATAAAAGGCTGTTTACACTGAAAATCTTCTGTTTATACGCAGCTACCTTCATCAGTGATCTGAACTGGACCTTCTGGAGAACTTGCTGCAGCTTCTGCGGCAGCACTTGCTATTTCACCTTGTATTTCCATGCTATGGAGATGGCGTCCTGCTTACACCTCATGAGCCAACCTCTGCTAGCATCCAAATTCTCTTCTGCAGCTTCCTCACTTCTCTCAGCCTTCATCGAATTAAAGAGAATAAGGGCTTCCTCTGGATCAGGCTTTGGGTAAAGGGAATGTTGTGGCTGGTTTGATCTTTTATCTAGGCCACTCAAACTTTATCCGTATCAGCAATAATGCTGTTTTGTCCATGTGTTCACTGGAGCAGCACTTTTAATTTCCTTCAGTAACTCTTTTTGTGCATTCACAATACAGCTAACTGTTTGGTGCAAGAGGCTTAGCTTTGGACCTATCTCAGCTTTTGACACGCACTCCTCACTAGGCTTAATCACTTCTAGTTTTTTATTTAAAGTGAGAGGCTGTGACTCTTCCTTTCACTTGAACACTCAGATGACATTGCAGGGTTAAATGGCTTAATGTCAATATTGTTGTGTCTCAGGGAATAGGGAGGCCTGAGGTGAAGGAGAAAGATGAGGGAACACATGCAACAGTGATATTTGCTGTTTTATATGGGTGCAGTTTGTGGCACCCCCAAACAATTACAATCGATGACTGATCAAAGATGACTGATCACAAATCACTAAAACAGATATAATGATTATGAAAAAATGTGAAATACTGAGGAGTACCAAAACATGACACAGAGACACAAAGTGAGCACATGCTGTTAGAAAAAATGGCACTGACAGACTTGCTCAATGCAAGACTGCCACGAATCTTCAACTTATATATATTTTAAAAACCCAACCATAATATCTGCAAGGCTCATAAAACCAGGTATGCTTTATATAGGAGAGCAGTAGAAAGCAAGCATAAAGTGTGCTTGAGGGGTAGTGTGTGCTCCAGACATAAGCCCAAAGCAGGGCATTAAAGTGAGACATGGATTGAAGCCTTTTATAAATTTCAAGTCACCAGAATCCTGTATAGAGCAGATAAAATAAGGGCAAGCTGCCTCAATCCAGGCAAAAGCAAGGGCTTGGAGGATGACAGGCAGGTGCACCATACAAATCAGCTCCGCCCAACAGTCGTTCAAACACGTCTATACTAAAATTATGACTCCCACCTCATCAGGCTCTAAAAACAGTAAGCCTGTTCAAATTGTGAAACAGACACTCAGATCCAATGGACAAGTAAGGTCAGAAAATCGTGGCTACTAATGTTTATGGATACAACATAGAAATTGATGCCAACTCAGAATTTCTAGCTCTAATAATAGCTCTTTGTATAGTGGTTCTCAACTTGAGGGTGACTTCACTTCTCAGGGGACAGCTGGCAATGTCTGAAAACATTTTTGCTTAAGGACAGGACGCTGCTAAACACTCTACAAAACACAGGACAGCCCCCTACAACCAAAACTTATCCAGTCCCAAATCCTGCATTAGGGTAAAATGGCATCTGGGGATGATTACCTAAAATGCAACAGAATTTAATGAGATAGTCTTAAAATAAATCTTCTTAGACAATACCCCATAACACTGGAATTCTCTTCAATCTCCAGTAGCAATATTTTGAGAAACTGAAGATACTACAAGTAGAGGTACACTACGTTATTTGTAAATCTATCATTGTATGTTTCACTCAGTACTCTGTCCTCTTTTAGTTCCATGGGGTAGGATCTTGATATGCTATATCCCCAGTGCCTGAGACATGGTAGGCATGCAAAGATGTTTGTAATGAACGAGCAAGTGAAGAAGATTACTAACTGGACTTCTCTCTCCAATACAGCCCGATCATTGTAGCCAGTGGTGTTAGAAATGACGAAGTATCTTTGGTTCCAGACAGAGTTATTTCTCACATCCTCTTTGAGAAGTTGGTTCACATACTGCAGTTCATTATCCCAAAGTTTAAATTCCTAAAGGAAAAATTTAGAAAAACCATCCAATTAGCAATGTCCCATTATTTATGAACAATAAAAATAAATAAAGCTTCAACAAGGAAGGTAGAACTGAAGACACAGGATTTATCACAAATTCAGAAGGTAGCGACAGCTGCAAATAAAGAAAATAGAGGGGGATACAAGTACGAAACTGATGATAGAGACTGGAAAGACATACACAGAAAGCAGTAAAAAAGACATCAAAGAAAATTTGGGGGGAAAACCCCACCAAATTCACTAGTAAGAGAATAAGTGACCATAGTATAGATATAAATTTCATGTGACTTGATATTAATATATCAAAGTAAAAGGGCAGCATTCAGAAGTGCACATACATGACAGAATCACATTAAAATACATGGAGAGAAGCATACATGCCCAACAGTGGTGGCTCCCACCAGCAATTCCACTGCTTCGGGAGGCTGAAGAAGAAGGAGTTCGAGACCAGCCAAGGCAACATAAGGAGACCACATTTCAAAAAATAATAAAGGCAGGCCATGCACGGTGGCTCACATCTGTAATCCCAGCACTCCGGGAGGCCGAGGCAGGCAGATCACCTGAGGTCAGGGGTTCAAAACCACACTGGCCAACATGGCAAAATCCCGTCTCTAATAAAAATACAAAAATTAGCCAGACGTGGTGGCAGATGCCTGTATCCCAGCTACTCAAGAGGCTGAGGAACGAGAATCACTTGAACCCGAGGCGGAGGGTGCAGTGAGCCGAGATAGAGCCAGTGCACTCCAGCATGGGGGACAAAGTGAGACTCTGTCTCCAAAAATAATAAAAATTAAAAAATCAGTCGAGCATAGTGGCACATGCCTACAGTCCAGCTACTCAGGAGGCTGAAGAGGTAGGATTGCTTGAGCCCAGGAGTTTAAGGCTGCAGCAAGCTATGATCGCACCACTGCACTCTGGACAACAGAAAGAGACCCTGTCTCAAAAAACAGAAAGAAAAGAAAAAAGAAATACACACAATTGGACCAAGATATAAATTTTTATTAATTTTTGAGATGGAGTCTTGCTCTGTTGCCCAAGCTGGTGTGCAATGGCATGATCTCAGGTCACTGCAACCGCCATCTCCCAGGCTCAAGCAATATTCTTGCCTCAGCCCCTCAAATAGCTGGGACTATAGGCAGGCGCCACCACAACTGGCTAATTTTTGTATTTTTCATAGAGATGGAGTTTTACCATGTTGCCCAAGCTGGTCTTGAACTCCTGAACTCAAGCAATCTGCCCACCTCGGCCTCCCAGAGTGCTGGGATTACAGGCATAACCCACCATACCCAGCCAATATTAATTCTTTATATTATAAAGCTGTCTTAAAAAAAAAAAATCACGGGGGGAAGAAAACCAATAAAGATAATTTAAAAGAGAATGATAAAAACTTACAAATAATTCGAAAGTAGGGGACATTATGAAAAAGATAATGGAGTTTTCTTATTTGTTAACAGCAAAAAAGTAAGAATCTCCTGTGATAGTCCCCGATTTTACAGGTGATCATGAAAATAAATGCGTCAAGGAAAGGAAAATTTTTGTGAAAGTTCCTAGTGGAGTTCAGTGATCCTAGTGTGGACCACTGATTGGTGTCCTCCCACTGTTCTCAGTCTCCAGCATGCTAAGTATAGAAAGAGAGCGTAAACATCTACAAGCTGTTTTATCAGTATAACAATAATTTTATGTCCACTGAATCTAATAATGAAAAATTGGTAGTGTTTTCCATACATGTGTTTCTGTTTGTTTTCACTCATGTAAGCTATAAATGTAACACAGTGCCCTGTGTACCCTTCACTTAGATTCCCCAAATGGTAAACATCTTACCAACTGAAGCGCAATCCCAAAGCCAGAAAATGACATCAGCACATTATTGTTAATGGAAACGCTAACTTGATTCAAATGTTTTTGGTTTTTTTGTTTTTGAGATGGAGTCTCACTCTGTCACCCAGGCTGGAGTGCAATGGAGTGATCTTGACTCACTAACTTCCGCCTCCTCGGTTCAAGTGATTCTCCTGCCTCAGCCTCCCAAGTAGCTAGGATTACAGATGCCCACCACCACACTCAGCTATTTTTGTATTTTCAGTAGAGACAGCGTTTCACCATGTTGGCCAGACTGGTCTCGAACTCCTGACCTCAGGTGATCCGCCTGCCTCGGCCTCCCAAAGTCTTCAGATTACAAGCGTGAGCCACTGCGCCCAGCCTATTCAGATCTTGCATGTAGTCACTTGTGTGTTATGTGGTACAGGTGGGGAATGGGGACAGAATATAGTTCTACACAATTTTATCCCATGTATAGTATAACCACTACAATCAAGATGCTGAACTATTCCCTTAGCACAAAGAAACTGCCTGATGCTACCCCTTTATAGCTGTACCCCCTTTTCCCTCACCCTGGCAACCTCTCATCCGTTCTCTACGTCTATAATTTTGCTATTTCAAGGATGTTCTCTCAATGGAGCCATGCAGTATGAAACCTGAGACTCCCTTTTCCACAAAGGATCATACACTTGAAATCCATTCAAGATGTTGCCTGTATGGATCATTCATTTATTTTGACTGGTGAGTAGTATTCCGTGTGTGTGTATATTTCATTTTTATTTTTATTTTTAATTCAGACATGGTCTCACTTTGTCGCCCAGGCTGGAGTGTAGTGGCGTGAGCATAGCTCACCACAGCCTCAACCTCTTGGGCTGAAGTGATTCTCCTGCCTCAACCTCCTGAGTAGCTGCAAACACAAGCACAAGCCACTATGCTCGGCTATTATTTTTGTATTTTTTACAGAGACAGGGTTTTGCCATGTTGCCAGGCTAGTCTTGATTGAACTCCTGGCCTCACAGGATCCACTTGCCTGGGCCTCCCAGGTGTGAGCTACTGAACACAACCTCATTGTAAAATTTTATATAAATTGTATAATTTTATATAAAATACATGGCACTGTATTTTTATATAAATGAGACGTACATGAAATACAGTAAAATACATCCAACCTGTGATGGACTGGGGGCAAAGAAGGGTTCTTCATTCCTTCACTTAAGAAGCTCTAGTACAGTCAATGTCAATGACATACAGGCCATGAATGTTTATAATTCATGTTTAGAACTAACATTTAAAACTAAAATTTTACATTTCTAATATATGTTATAAATTTTTTTTGAAATGGAGTCTCAGTCTCTCACCCAGGTTGGAGTGCAGTGGTGCAACCTCAGCTCACGACAACCCCTGCCTCCCTGGTTCAAGCAATTCTTCTGCCTCAGCCTCCCAAGTAGCTGAGACTACAACTGTGTGTCACCACGCCCAGCTAATTTTTTTATTTTTAGTAGAGACAGGGTTTCACCATGTTAGTCAGGATGGTCTTGATCCCCTGACCTTGTGATCCGCCCACCGTGGCCTCCCAAAGTGCTAGGATTACAGGTGTGAGCCACTGCACCCAGCCATAAAATATTTTTTAAAGAACTGCCTCAGAGACCCATTTTACATCATCAAAGAATATGCTGAATCCTTTAAATCCTGATTGAAAATAACTAAAATATTAATAAAATAGCTTTCCATATAGAAATAGACCAGAGTTCCTTGGCTATGACACTGCTGAGAGTACAGGCTGGATAACTCTTTGTTGTTGGGGGGCTGCCCTGTGCATTTTGGGATGTTTAGTAGCATCCTGGCCCTCTCCCCAATAGCTCCCAATAGCAACATGCCCCAAGTTATAACAACCAAAAATGTCCCCTAGGGGACACAATCACTGCTGATTGAGAACCACTGACTCACTTTTTTTTTTTTTTTTAATAAAAATAAACAGAGAAAATCTGTTGTTTTTTGGAGACGGACTCTTGCTCTGTCGCCCAGGCTGGAAGTGCAATGGCACAATCTTGGCTCACTGCAACTTCTGCCTCCCGGGTTCAAGCCATTCTCCTGCCCCAGCCTCCCAAATAGCTGGGACTACAGGCACACAATGACACACTCAGCTAATTTTTTGTATTTTTTAGTAGAAACAGGGTTTCATCGTGTTGCCCAGACTGGTCTCGAACTCCTGAGCTCAGGCAATCCGCCTGCTTAAACCACCCAAAGTGCTAGGATTACAGGCCATGAGCCACCATGCCCGGCCAAAACCTGTTCTTAAACTGTGAAGACCAGGGGAAAGTGCCACACAGTCCCCCTGTCACAAATTGTGCAGTCGAATTTCCCACAGTTGGGGAAATCACAGGGGTCAGCACATCCAGAGTGCAATGAATGAACTTTATCCTGGGAAAATCACCTCAGTGATCATATCTCCCCTGCCAGGTAAGTAATCTACATAATGTATATATGTCCTACTTGGAACAAGTTATTTCCTTTTCATTTAGCATACGAAAATGTATAGACAGATTTTCTTCAGTTTTCAGAATTCATTATAGTTGAAATCATTACGTTTTAAAAAATTATATTGGAAATAGGCCGGCCGCGGTGGCTCAAGCCTGTAATCCCAGCACTTTGGGAGGCCGAGGCGGGTGGATCACGAGGTCAAGAGATTGAGACCATCCTGGCCAACATAGTGAAACCCCGTCTCTACTAAAAATACATAAAATTAGCTGGGCATGGTGGTGCGTGCCTGTAATCCCAGCTACTCAGGAGGCTGAGGCAGGAGAATTGCCTGAACCCAGGAGGCGGAGGTTGCGGTGAGCCGAGATCGCGCCATTGCACTCCAGCCTGGGTAACATGAGTGAAGCTCCGTCTCAAAAAAAAAAAAAAAATTATATTGGAAATATATAAAACCACAATATATTAAAGGTGAAAACAAGATAATTATGTGTACTTTATAAAATAAATAGAAATGTATAAACTACAACACAATTAAGAGATTTTTTAAATCTTTTCTCATAGGAAACTTTTTTTTATAAGAATCTCAGTAAGAAGCATGCCAGTTAAGGGGGCTTTTCAAAAATATTGGTTATGTTCTAGGTCTTAATCTCTTGTGGTAGATGGAAAGAGCCATGCGTATGTGTAAAACGTATGCTTTTGTGATTTGTTTTTCAGAAATAAGTAAAAATATCGAATACCTTTACAACATGTTATCCCTTTAATCAAACTTGGAAAAATTTTAAATTTTTTAAATTTTAATTATTTGGCGAAATGCTCTTGGTCTAATGAATAGTGCAGAAAGTAGCAATCCCTAGAAAAAAATTCACAGGAAACAACACTAGAATTGTTTGTTAAAATAAAAAACCCAGAGTGGGAGTTAACAACTATTCTATTCAGGATTTAGCATAAAACTTTAACACGTGGGTAGAAGTAAAATACTGAACAGTTGCTGTAAACTCATATTCCAAAGTTTATGAAAAAAACTTAACATATGCCTTTGTTAATTCAAATAATACATCTGTAGTTAAAATAGGCTTTTTATACTCAATTTGCTAACAAATGTGTGACACAATTCAATTTTTAAAATATTTAAAATTTACTATATCCAAGGAGATTGTAAAGGTTAGCCAACATGGAGGATGTCAGGTTTTAATTAAGTATTTGAGTAATTCTTTTTTTTAAGACGAAGTCTCACTCTCTCACCAGGCTGGAGTGCAGTGGTGCAATCTCAGCTCACTCCCTCTGCCAGGTTCAAGCAATTCTCCTGTACTTTGTGTGCAATCATCTTTATATGTGTGTGTTTTAGTTTAGAAACAGATTTTAATAGTAATCTTAGTTCAGTTAAAAAAAATCTGAAAAACACTGTACAAGAAAGGCAATACCTGAATAACCCACTGTCGATGCTGCCAGGCATGATAATTCTTTGCATCCTGATTAAGAATATCAGCAATAAATTCAAGCTCCTGAGATGGATCTCGTAGCCATTCCACTAATACTCGCCTATGATGCCTAAAGCCCAGAGAAGAAGGGAGAGAAGTTTTTGTTAATTTATCCAAGAACTAAAATATCAGCTGCACACGTTGTCTAGGTAACATGGGAGGACACACAAGAAACAAAAATTCATCTCTAATTCTCAAGACACTAATGGAGAGAAAAGATAACACAACAATAAGAAAAAAATTCAGATAGTTTATCTCAAACTACATCTGGAAGTACAGTAATCCTTCAACAACCACAAAACTGTGTCAAAAAATTTTGAAACATTACTAGATTGTATAATGATACAAGAGGAAATGTGATTATCTACTTACACATGCCTATCAATTTTCGCTAAGTGCAAAGTGTTACCACACAAGCAGCTTCTCATTCCACAAATTAGTGAGCAGAACTGAATTCAATGCTACACTGGCAAGTAGCTATGACAACTTGCAAATTGTCAACAGAGAAGTTTCTACACTAGAAAAACAAGAGTTTTATATTGGGTTCCATTTTTATAATTTTCTTTAGCTGAAATAGTTATAGAAATCTATTAGTGAGGGGGAGGATCCAAGATGGCCGTTTAGGAACAGCTCAGGATTGCAGCTCCCAGTGAAAGCGCAGAGGGTGAGTGGACGCCACATTTTTATTGCCCACAGACTAGGAAATTCCCAGGCAGAGGAGCTCCACGGTCGCCAGCACGGCTGTTTCGGCCAGCGCGGCTG
>NW_016107498.1:3943671-3949005 GCF_001604975.1 Cebus imitator | reverse complement strand
CGGTGGGGGGTGGGGAGCTGGGGAGAGATAGCAAGGGGAGAAATGCCAGATGTAGGTGATGGGGAGGAAGGCAGCAAATCACACTGCCACGTGTGTACCTATGCAGCAATTTTGCATGTTCTTCACATGTACCCCAAAACCTAAAATGCAATAAAATAAATGGGGAAAAAAAATAAAAATAAAAATAAAAATAAAAAAAGAAATCTTTTAGTGAAATGTTCTAAAATTCACTATGGTGATAGTTGCATAGATCTTACATATACTAAAAACCAATTATATACTTTGAATAGGGGCATTGTACGGTAAGTAAACTATATCTCAATAAAACAGATCTTTAAAAAAACCTATCAGAGTATAACATTCTTTATACTAAAAGTGAGCAGAACCATAGGAAAAAAGGAAGAATTTAATGCTTAATGAATGATCTATTCTACATGCCTGGAAAATTTAAAAATTTGTCTTACAGATTATTAAGAAAAGATACTACCAAAAAGAAAATCATAGGCCAGGCACGGTGGCTCACACCTGTGGTCCTAGCACTTTGGGAGGCCGAGGCAGGCGTTATCACCTGAGGTCAGGAGTTTGAGACCAGCCTGGCCAACATGGCAAAATCCTGTCTCTACTAAAAGTACAAAAATTAGCCAGGATTGGTGGCAGGCGCCTGTAATCCCAGCTTACTTAGGAGGCTTAGGCAGGAGAATCAATTGAACCCAGGAGGCAGAAATTGCAGTGAGATGTGACTGCGCCACTGCACTCCAGCCTGCGCAACAAGAGCAAGACTCTGTCTCAAAAAAAAAAAGGGAAAGAAAATCCTAGACAGGTTTCCAAATATATTTTAGAAATCTTTCAAGTCAGTGAACACTAGCTGCATTTTATTTTTCCAGGTTGCTGTTGAACTCAGTAATTTAGGAAAAACTAAGAATCAGATCCTCCAGGATATCAAACTGAGGAAGAAAGTTCATGCTGATGTTCTCCGATTTAAGGAGTTACAGGGCTTTATATTATAGCATAAGTTTTCATAGTTAGAAGTTAATAAAAAGTGATTAGTTAACTGGGATACAGAATTTGCATTGCCTGTACTATACTAGTTATAAAAGGAAAAGAGTAGACAATTAAAAACGTACAATTTAAAAACTGCTGGGCTTTCCACAGCAGCTACTTTGAGTGATTTTGTGTTTTACATAACAGTGGGTGATAAAGTGCTAACAACAGTGTCTGCACTATCCAGAAAAGAAAAGCCATTTCTCTTTAGCAAAAACTGATGTAATCAAATACTAATGCCTGTGATGTCAGAATTTTATAGCTACAGATTTTTATATAAAAGCACTTTAATTCCACCGAGTAAATAACTTTAGTGAGGGTCTGAAGCTCTCCATTTAAATGCTTTTCTCATTCAAACAACTATTTTATAATGCAATTTCTTAGAAATGCAACAATCTTTTAATAAAGAGGCTACAGCGGTAAAGATTTTAGTTTTTAATTTTTATTTTGTTTAGACAGAGTCTTGCTCTGTTGCCCAGGCTAGAGTGCAATGACACAATCTCGGCTCACTGCAACCTCCACCTCCCAGGTTCAAGCGTTTCTCCTGCCACAGCCTCCTAAGTAGCTGGGATTATAGGTGCGCACCATCACATCACACCTGGTTAAATTTTGTATTTTTTGGAGAGATGGGGATTCACCATTTTGGCCAGGCTGGTCTGAAACCCCTGACCTCAAGTGATTGACTTGTCTCAGCCTCCCAAACTGCTTGGATTACAGGCGTGAGCCACTGCGCCTGGCTACAGTGGTAAAGTTTTTAAATAAAATTCTACAAATAGAAATTTGTACAATAGCTACTACTTTCATCCTTTGCCAAATAATGTTATTTACATTTTTTTTTTATTTGCAAATAATCTTATTTACTGGAAACAATTATGCACTGTTAGGTTTATCATATTCTAATTCTTGGGAAATTAATCATCTATCTATGGTGACATACGCCTTGATATTTGATTCTGCAGGTGATTATTCCACAGCTGGGCAAGATGGTAGTTAAATGCTCCATGTTACCCACCTTTGAGATGAAAGTGCTCCTTCTTCTAAGGTAACCTGTGCACTGCTCTGCTTCCCGGCTCCCCCTTGATGCTATCTTTTCTCTCCTGAACTCTCAACTTCTCTCTCTGTATTAACACTCTCCCTTCACCATGATGTCTTCATCGCCTTGAAAAAACAAACAAAACCCGATAGCCCTGACTACTGCATTCATTTCTCAGAAGCCGAGCTTCTTCACCTCCTATCTGCAGGTCAGCACCAACCCCAGCACCAGTGGGAGGACTGCGTGTGGCAAGGACACTGGCTGAGAAGCACCTAACCAATCCACTGCTCTGCCACTTTCAGCCCTTTTTTGACCTCTCATCTCAGTAGCTGATATGTCATTCATTTTTTTTTTTTTTTCTGAGATGGAGTCTTGCTTTGTTGCCTAGTCTGGAGTACAATGGTGGCATGATCTCAGTTCACTGCAACCTTCCCCTCCCGGGTTCAAGTGATTCTCGTGCCTCAGCCTCTCTAGCAGCTGGGATTACAGGTGCACACCACCACACCTGGCTAATTTTTGTATGTTTAATAGAGACGGGGTTTCACCATGTTGGTCAGGTTAATCTCGAACTCCTGACCTCAGGTGATCCGACCACCTTGGCCTCCCAAACTGCTGGTATTACAGGCGTGAGTCACCACTCCCAGCCCATTCCTTTTTTCTCAAAACTCTCTCTTCTCTTATGTCACCACACTAACTTCTCGTATTCTTTCTCAGTCTTACTTGCACACTTCTCTGCCTTTTAAATGATCCATTTGTTTGGTTTTCCTTTGTTTTGGTATTTTTAGACCAAAGTTTTGCTCTGTTGCCCAAGCTGGAATGCAGTGGTGCAATCGTGGCTCACCGAAGCCTTTCCCTCCCAATTTCCAATTCAAGCAATTCTTGTGCCTCAAACTCCCAAGTATCCGGGACTGCAGGCATACACCACCATGCCCAGCTAATTTTTGTATTTTTAGTAGAGATGGGGTTTCAACACGTTGAGCAGGCTCGTCTCAAACTTCTAACCTCAAGTGATCCACCAGCCTTGGCCTCCCAAAGTGCTAAGGCATGAGTCACCACACTCAGCCTATTTGTTTTTGAAAGAATCTTGCTCTGTCGCCCAGGCTGGAGTGCAGTGGCACAATCTCGGCTCACTGCAACCTCTGCCTCCGTGGCACAAGTGATTCTTATGCCTCAGCCTCGCGAGTAGCAGGGACTACAGGCACACACCACCTTGCCTGGCTATTTTTATTTTAGTAGAAACAAGGTTTCACCATGTTGGCCAGACTGGTCTCGAACTCCTGAGCTCAAGTGGCCCACCCACCTTGGCCTCCCAAAGTGCAGAGATTATAGGCATGAGCCACTGCACCCGGCCAGTGTTGTTTTTTATAAAGACAGGGTCTTGCTCTGTCACCATGGCTGAAGTACAGTGGTGCCATTACAGCTCACTGCAGCCTCCAACTTCTGAGCTCAAGTAATCCTCCTGCCTCCACCTCCAACAGTGCTATCATCACAGGCATGAGCCATGGCACCTTGCGATTCATCAATGTTCTATCCTTGACCTCCTCTAACTCCCCTTGAGCTTCCTCACCCACAGCTAGGACTTCAACTACCACTTCCAGAAAGCAAACAGCCCCTAAAGTCTTGCCATCACTTCAAAAGAGCATTTTTCAGCCAGGCATGGTGGTTCACGCCTGTAATCCCAGCACTTTGGGAGGCCAAGGCAGGCAGATCATGAGGTCTAGAGATCGAGACCATCCTGGCTAACACACTGAAACCCTGTCTCTACTAAAAATAAAAAAAAAAAAAAAAGAAAAAAAACTTAGCTAGGCATAGTGGCACACGCCTATAGTCACAGCTACTCAGGAGACCGAGGTAACAGAATTGCTTGAATCCGGGAGGCAGAGGTTTTAGTGAGCCAAGATTGTGCCATTGCACTCCAGTCTGGGCGACAGAGTGAGACTCACTCACAAAAAAAAAAGAATAGAGCATTTTCAACCAATTACTGCACAGCCGTACACAGTTTTTCCGCATGCAGATCAAACTCCACTTGTCCATTACTGACCCCATCTTTCTCTCCCAAAAACGTGCTGCTTTGTTTGGGCACAGTGGCTCATGCCTGTAATCTCAGCACTTTGGGAGACTGAGCCAGGTGGATCACTTGAGGTCAGGAGTTTGAGACCAGCTGGCCAATATGGTGAAACCTCGTCGCTACTAAAAATACAAAAATTGAGAGAGAGATCCAAGATGGCTGATCGCTAGCAGCTCGGGAATGTAGCTCCAGTGCACTGAAAGAGCAGAGAACGAGAGGACGCCACACTTTCAGATCAATTTTTGTTGCTCACCCACCGGGAGATTCCCAGCGGAGAAACCCCATGTGTCGCCAGCGCGACTCTTGAGGCCGGTGAGGCGGTTTTGCCGCTGCCTTGGAGCGGCAGTTCTTGGTGCAGAGTCAGAAAAGCACCATCAATCTTAAAGCCGCTGTTTTGGCCGGCGCAGTGGGTTGCTCAGATTCTAGCGCCGGGAATCAACAAGTTGGACGTCCATTCAGAAACCCAACTATAAAGACGGTAATTATAAAGACCACAGATGGATAAATCTATAACGAAGGGAAGAAAACAGCCTAAAAAGGCTGAGAATACCCAAACTCAGAACACCTCTCCCTCTACAGGGTGATCACAGTTCCTCATCAGCAACAGAACAAGGCCTGATGGAGAAAGACTGTGTTCCATTAGCAGAAGGAGACTTTAAAAAGTGGATGATAAGAAACTTCTGGGAATTAAAAGAACTTGTTCTAACCCAATGCAAAGAAACTAAGAACTTTGAAAAAAGGTTTGACGAAATGTTAAAAATAACACACAATTTAGAGAGGAATATAAGTGAATTAATGGAGCTGAAAAATACAACACGAGAACTTCGCGAACTATGCACAAGTTTTAACAGCCGAATTGATCAAGCAGAAGAAAAGATATCAGAGGTCGAAGACCAACTTCATGAAATAAAACAAAAAGACAAGATTAGAGAAAAAAGGATAAAAAAGAACGAGCAAAGTCTCCAAGAAATATGGGACTGTGTGAAAAAACCTAATCTATGTTTGATAGGTGTACCTGAATGTGACGAAGAGAATCAATCCAAGCTGGAAAATATGCTTCAGGATATTATTCAGGAAAACTTTCCCAACCTAGCAGGGCAGGACAATATTTTAACTCCAGGTAATACACAGAACTCCACAAAGATTTTCCTCAAGAAGACCAACCTCAAGGCACATAATCGCCAGATTCACC
>NW_016107498.1:3940436-3942076 GCF_001604975.1 Cebus imitator | reverse complement strand
AAAAAAAATACAAAAATTAGCCAGGCATGGTGCTGTGTGCCTGTAATCCCAGCTACTAAGCAGGAGAATCGCTGGAACCCAGGACGCGGAGGTTGTAGTGAGCCAGGATCACACCATTCCACTCCACCCTGGGCAACAGAGCCAGACTCTGCCCCAAAATAAAGAAAGAAAAAAAATTGCTGCTTTGCCTCCCAAGCTGCCAAAGTAGCCAGCATTATTACTGACCCAGTTGTCAAGCCAAATATATAGTCATTCTCTGTCACTCCCTCAATAAATTAAACTTCAAAACCTGTTGCTTTTATATACAAAATCTCAGATTTACCGTTCTCTCCCACAGCCCCGCCACATTTTGAGCCTCATCTCTTCTAACCTGCACCACGACCATGGCCTCCCAGAGTCCAGGCCTCCAGAAATGTGGACCTATTCCAGTCCAGCCTCCACCTGCCATCAGGGTTAACCTTCTATGACGCAAGTCTAATCATGTTACTTCCTTAACTAAAACTTGTCACCAGCCCTCCACTGCCACTAAGATCAGTGCAAACTCCTTGTCCCTATTCCTGAGGCCACCTGCACCACACAGAACCACATAGTTCTCCAGGTGCGTCACAGTCCTTCATGCTTCTGCCCAGAATACTTTGACTCAAGGGTCCGTCCTTTCAAGTCTTCCTTAAATCTCAGGAATAAAGATGATACGATGTGTATAGGTCATTATCTTGGGAAAGAATAAGACTGGTAACTTCTGTACTATAAGTAGGCAGGCAGAGGCACCAAAGTGGAGACAGCCTTGGTGGGAGAGCAGACAGCCTCTTCTACTTCACCTTTTTCACCTCTTCACCACCGCTGCCACCACCACCACACCACACCACCGCATACCACTGCATACTACCACACAACACACCACTACCACACCTCACACCATCACACACCACTACCACACCATACCACCACTACACACCATCATACACCACCATACCACACCATACCACCACTACATACCATCACACCACCACACACCCACCAACCCACACCACCACAAAACACCCCCAGACATCACACCACCATAGCACCAAACACCAAACCACATTATCACACACCATCACACACCACTAGCATACCACACCATGCCACTACACACCATCACACCACCACACACCATTGCACCTCACATCACACCATACATCACCACCACCAAACATACCACAACCATCTCACAACATCACCACGACATACCACAGCGCACCACCACATCACACCACACAACACCACATCACACACAACACCACTGCAGCAATTCCAGCTGCTATGCACACTGGCTACTGTTCAAACTCTTTCTCATTTGTTCTCTGCCTACTCCGTAACGCCTCTTTTTCCCTACTGTGTTCCGCTACCTTCACCCGTAACAATCCCCATACTCTTATCCATGCTAGCCTAGGGGCTTAATTTCTTACACTAAATAGAAAACATTTTTCAGCCGGGCGCGGTGGCTCAAGCCTGTAATCCCAGCACTTTGGGAGGCCGAGGTGGGTAGATCACAAGGTCAAGAGATCGAGACCATCCTGGTCAACATGGTGAAACCCCGTCTCTACTAAAAATACAAAAAATTAGCTGGCCATGGTGGTGCGTGCCTGTAATCCCAGCTA
>NW_016107498.1:3906006-3938576 GCF_001604975.1 Cebus imitator | reverse complement strand
TTTTTGTAGTTTTAGTAGAGACGGGGTTTCACCATGTTGACCAGGATGGTCTCGATCTCTTGACCTTGTGATCCACCCGCCTCGGCCTCCCAAAGTGCTGGGATTACAGGCTTGAGCAGAAAAGTAAACTTCTAAATCTTAAGTAATGATAGAAAACCAACTAAAATTATTTTCAGGTACTACTCTGGTCACTGGTGTTCTATAATATGAGAATCAAAGACATCTGTTTCCCTATACAGTACAGCTTGTTTCTGTAGATACATTATTCATATAATAATTCTATTATAAACATTAACAAAATATTTACTTGTAGAACCACCACAAAAATGTTACTTATAAATGAAACAAGTTTCTCTTTAATTTCCCCATAGGTAGAGAACCAACAACAAAAAAATTTTTCCTAAAAAGTTAGTTCTGGCATATTTTTACTTCAAAATTTCCAATTACTAAGTAAAGGGCATTCCAGGACCTAATTTTATTAGCTTTTAAAATGAACTGCTCACTTTGGGAGGCCAAGGCAGGCAGATCACTTGAGGTCAGGAGTTCGAGACCAGCCTGGCCAATATAGTGAAACCCCATCTCTACTAAAAATACAAAAATTAGCTGGATGTGCTGGCAGACACCTGCAATCCCAGCTACTCAGCAGCACAAGAATTGCTTGCACCTAGGAGGCGGAGGTTGCAGTGAGCCAAGATTACACCACTGTACTCCAGCCTGGGCAACAGTGTGACAGTCTGTCTCAAAAATAGTAATAATAAAAGAAAACGAACTGCAAAGTAGGAGAGACAATAGCATTTCTCTCCATTATTATTTTTTTGAAGTAGACTTCACGGAGTCTGTAAATATAAGCCCTTGGCTGCTTTTATGGGTAATGATTCCAGGTATACTGCTTTTTTCCACATCAATAAACTTGCAGGCAATCTTTAAGTGTATTCTAAGTTCCAAGAATGATGAAACACACTGAGAATTCCGGTTAAACAGGCTGGATTAAGTAAACGAGTTTATTCTTACTCCCTAATAAAACCCACTAAAATGACAACAAAGGAATAAACCCACAAGAACAAAGAGAATCTGGGACAAAGACACCACGGCAACTGGAAGAGGTCAACAACATTATGGGAAGTTTAAGCAGACAGACAAGATTTAACTGACTAAAACACAGAATAAGACTGTAAGAAAATTCCAGAAATCAGAGGTATGACATATTTCCAAAACTGAGGGTCAAAGGTGGGACTAAAAGCAGTAGAAAGACTATAGAAAAAGAGTCCTTGGCAGTCAAGACCCTTCCCACTCCCCTGAGCAGAAGTGACATCCTCTGTCTTGGGCAGGAGACAAGTGGCTTTATCCTCTGGAAAAATATGAAGCAGAATGTGTTACCAGGCACACTAGAAGGCAGGGAAAGTTAAAGGGTGGAAACAAGGACATTTAAAATGTTGATATACTAAGTTAGAAAAAAAAAGTTTGTATTTCAAGTGACAAGGTAAGATCTGCAAAAAGTTGATATCCTAAACAGTAAGACTCTCCTAACATCTTCCCCTGCCTGACCCCCCAGAACTGTGGCAGCCAAACGTACACTCCTTAAGCAATAAACTACTTAATCCTCTTTGAGAGACACTGTCCAAGAGAAAAGATTTAAATACTGACAAGTGAGATTTCACTACAACACAGCCACATCCCCACTCAGTAAGGGCTTCACTTCACAGAGAAGCCCTCCGGCTGATAAATCCTGCCACAGACACGGCTTTCAGTCAGGATTTTTCCTGTCTCTCTTATAAGCATAAAGAGAAAGTCAAGAATTACCAACCATGAAAGAGGCCAAAAGAGATGAAAAGATCTCATACCCATGAAATTTAAAAAAAAAAAGGAAGGGATGGGTGGGGAAGGATCTCTGGCGAGACTCCACCTGCCCCTGCCCTGGCCCCCCAGTGCCCAGCCATGATCAAGGCAATCCTAATCTTCAACAACCACGGGAAGCCGAGGCTCTCCAAGTTCTACCAGCCCAACAGTGAAGATACACAACAGCAAATCATCAGGGGGACTTTCTATTTGGTATCTAAGAGAGATGAAAATGTTTGTAATTTCCTAGAAGGAAGATTATTAATTGGAGGATCCAACAACAAACTGATTTATAAACATTATGCAATGCTAATATTTTGTCTTCTGTGTTGATTCTTCAGAAAGTGAACTTGACATTTTAGATCTAATTCACGTATTTGTGGAAACATTAGACAAATGTTTTAAAAATGTCTGTGAACTGGATTTGATCTTCCATGTAGACAAGGTGCACAATATTCTTGCAGAAATGGTGATGGGGGGAATGCTATTAGAGACTAACATGAATGAGATTGTTACACAAATTGATACAGAAAATAAGCTAGAAAAATCTGAGGCTGGCTTAGCAGAAGCGCTGTTATCAGCTGTAAAGAATACGAATCTTCCTGAGATCCCAAGAAATATTAACATTGGTGACATCAGTATAAAATTGACAAACCTGCCCTCTTTTAAATAAAAATTTTAAGAAGCCACTTCCAGGTAAAATCCAGAGGAAAAAGTCATCTAAGTTTACCATGCAGTCATTTACCAAAAATAGAGAAGAGTCTTAACTTTTGCTCAAGGTACTATATAGGAATTGTGTAAAATCAATATGAAAGTTCAATGTTTTGGTGCGTCGGGGAGAGGCTCCAGACCTGCATGCCATGCCCAGAGCTCTCAGCGCTGCTCCCAGCCACAGCCTCCCACACGCCTCGTTCAGCTTCAACGTGGCAAAAATCTCCAGCCCTACAGAGGGTGAGTGGTGCATCAAGTCCCTAACTACTGTTTTCCAGAAGTACGCTGGAAAGGATGCTTGTTAACTACATTCTCTCCGAGACGGAGTTCCTAAGCATCATGAATAGAGAACTGGCTGCCTTCACAAAGAACAAGAAGGACCCCAGTGTCCTTGACCGTATGATGAAGAAACTGGACACCAACAATGATGGGCAGCTAGATTTCTCAGAATTTCTTAATCTGATTGGTGGCCTAGCTATGGCCTGCCATGACTCCTTCCTCAAGGCTGTCCCTTCCAAGAAGCGGACCTGAGGACCCCTTGGGCCTGGCCTTCAAATCCACCCCATTTCCTTCCTGCCTTTCTGTCATCATCTCCACAGTCCACACATCATCCCGAGCCCAGCACACCAACCACCTCATGCAGGCCCTACCTACGGATAGTAATAAAAAAATGTCACTTTTTTAAAACACGAAAAAAAAAAAAAAAGAAAGTTCACTGTTGCTTTTCTTGCTCAGTGATTTTAAAGAAATTGAGTAGTTCCTATATGATTTTTTCTTTCTTTTCTAAACTGCATTCCTGTGCCCACCTATGGCTTGCCTCTATGTATTGGCTATTACAGTGTTTTAAGAAGTATTTCCAGTATTACCTAATTTTTTTTTGGTGACGGAGTCTCGCTCTGTTGCCCACGCTCGAGGACAGTGGCACAATCTCGGCTCACTGCAACCTCTGCCTCCTGGGTTCAAGTGATTCTCCCACCTCAGCCTCCCAAGCAGCTGGAATTATAGGCATCCCAAGATGGGGTTTCACTGTGTTGCCCAGGCTGGTTTCAAACTCCTGACCTTGTGATCTGCTCCCCTCGGCCTCCCAAAGAGCTGGGATTACAGGCATAAACCATCACGTTCGACCCAGATATTTCTTTAATTGTGTACAACCTAAAATGTTGGTGGTTTGTATGGATCACAAGGGCAACATTCCTTAATTCCTTCCCCTATCTGTCACATAATTGTTATTTAAGGAACCAAGTACATATTTCATGAAAACATTACGACTTTTTTCTCTTAGTTTAAACTCCAAGGTAATTGTACTTCTAAAACACACCACACACACACACACACACACACACACACACACACACACACACGATGCTACTTTAAAAAAGAATAGATAACAAAAAACTTCTCCCCCAAATTAAATGTAGAAATCTTTAAAAATCCATACAAGAGTTAGAAAATAAAATTGAGGAAATATCTCAAAAGAAAATAAAAAGACAAAGAAATGGATATAAGAAAAGGTAATCCAGGAGATACTACATACAACTAAAAGGAATTCCAGAAAAAGTAAACAGAGGAAAGAGAGAAGAAATTATCAGAAGAACACAAAAAAATCCCCAGAACTTAAAAAAAGTTTTAAACAAAGGAATGGAAATCTCAACCTGAAAAGAAGCTAAGAGAAACAGAAAGAGTTTTAAATTTCCCAGGGAAAATAATTTCCAATCTAGAATCCTATTACTATAGTTGAAGAGAGACTACTGATTTTTAATTGTATAAATCTCAAAAATTACTTTCCATCCTTCTACTCCATGATGTGCTCTATAAAATGAGAAAGTAAATCAAGAAAGAGAAGGGTATGGCGTCTAGGACACAGCAGATCTAACACATGAACGAGCTGAAGATCAGGTATGCAGTATCCAACTAGTGAAAAGAAAAATGGAACTGAAGGATGACCTGTGTTCAATAGAAAAATGACACTTCACATATATCAGAGCATCTGGAAGACAAATTACCTGTCAGTACAAAGAAAACAAAACAAAAATGACACTCTGTTAGAAGGAATGTAATTACACTTTAAAATGTGGGTCAGCATGAACATAAACTGAGTGCTCATCTGTGATACAGAGAGGGTAGTGGAGAATGAACGATCTTTCACAGAAGGAATAATGTTTAAAATGAAAAAAAAAATAACAATTAAGCAAATTATCTAGAATATGGAGATTAATTCAAGAAAAAAATCCCTAAGAGTTATTGCCTCTGCGGAGTGGAACTGATGGTAGGAGGGAATGGGCTGGAGATTGCTACTTTTTTTCATGCAGCTTCTTAAACCCATACTCAAATCGCTATTTTGATAAAAATTAAAGGCCAGGCTTGGTGGCTTACATCTGTAATCCAAACACTTTGGGAGGCTAAGGAGGATGGATCACCTGAGGTCAAGAGTTCAAGACCAGCTTGGCCAACATAGTGAAACCCCATCTCTACTAAAAATACAAGAAAAGTAGCCAGGCATGGTGGTGGCTGCCTGTAATCCCAGCTGCTCGGGAGGCTGATGCAGGAGAATCACTTCAACCCAGGAGGCAGAGGTTGCAGTGAGCCAAGATCGTACCAACTGCATTCCAACCTGGGCAACAAGGGCAAAACTCCTTCCCCCCAACCAAAAAATTAATGTAGAGCTTAAAAAAGAAAAGCCACTTAAAGTAAAACATTTATGCAGGGAGTACTGACAATATATATTACTTACCACACTGTATAATTGGCTGCATTTAATTCAATAGCGTCCCGGGTTAGCTTAAAAGCTCTTTCACTTCTTTCGTCACGCTGTAGGACAGCTCGGAAGTAATCATAAACATCTCTAACTAGAGATAGAGCACACAACCACATTAGGACCATCTTACTTACAACTAGCACTATAATGTATAATGTTGCTATATCTACGCAGAAGGATATTTTATTGGCCTTTGTATCATTTATATCAAAAAGCAGTCAAATGGCTATGGTTGCCACCCTGATAATGCCCTAGTGTCACAGACACAAAAAGCATGGGCTACTTATGTCTAACCATATGCCTACTGCTTACGTGCATGCATAAGAATTCATGCCAGATTCCAAATCTCCCATAGGCCTTATGTGTAAAAGGAAAATTAGGGGTGCATACATTCAAATACATTCATATAGCTGTTTTTCTGAAATTTTATTTTGATGATCAGATTTTTAAGTGAAAAATATGTCCAAAGGCAGAAAACTCAAAACAGTACAAAAAGGTTCACACTAAATTTCCATTCCACTAAATTCCCAATCCCCCCCCACAGAAAAGCAACCATTATTAACTGATTCTACTGTATCCTTTGAAATATATTCTATGCATCTCCAAGTATATGGCCTAATTCCATCCTTCATTTTTATGCAAACGAGATCCCATCCCACTCTGAGCTTTGCTTTTTTCACTCATACATTATTAAAGATAGTGTAAACTAGGTCGGGTGCGGTGGCTCACGTCTGTAAGCCCAGAACTTTGGGAGGCTGAGGCAGGCAGATAACCAGGTCAGAAGTTCGAGATAAGCCTGACCAGCATGGTGTAACCCCATCTCTACTAAAAATACAAAAATTAGCTGGGTGTGGTGGCATGGGCCTGTAATTCCAGCTACTGGGGAGGCTAAGGCAGGAGAATCGCTCAAACCCAGGAGGCAGAGGCTGCGGTGAGCTGAGATTTGCACCACTGCACTCCAGCCTGGGTGAAAAAAAAAAAGTTGAATTCATTCCAGAGCAAAATTTAGAAACAACATAAATGTCAAACAACTATGAAATACTATGCAGTCATTAATACTAAGCTTCCTTGGCCAGGCGCCATGGCTCACGCCTGTAATCCCAGCACTTTGGGAGGCCGAGGCAGGTGGATCACTTCAGGTTAGGAGTTCAAGGCCAGCCTGGCCAACATGGTGTAACCCTGTCTCTGCTGGAAATACAAAATTAGCCAGACATGATGACGCATGCCTGTAATCCCAGCTACTCAGGAGGTTGAGACAGGAAAATCGCTTGAACCCAGGAGTCAGAGGTTACAGTGAGTCAAGATCATGCCATTGCACTCCAGCCTGGGCAACAAGAGCGAAACTCTGTCTCAAAAAATAAAACCAAAAAACAAAAAAAACAAGCTTCCAAATAATTTCAAATTTGTAACAAAATAAAACGTTAACTATATATATAATGTATACATATAACATTATTTTACACACACATACACATAAAATATACACATATACATATGCACACTGATAAAATAAACTTGGAGCCTATCAGGCTGGCATAGCTCCGAAGCCTTAGGTTCCTATGTAAGCAACCAAAATCCAAGTCAATGTAAAAGGTAAAATGAAACATCATTAAAATATTCTTTTTTTTTTTTGAGACAGAGTCTCACGCTTGTTACCCAGGTTGGAGTACGATGGCACGATCTCGGCTCACCACAACCTCTGCCTCCTGGTTTCGAGTGATTCTCCTGCCTCAGCCTCCCGAGTAGCTGGAATTACAGGCACTGCTATCACACCCAGCTAATTTTTGTATTTTTAGTAGAGACGGAGTTTCATTATGTTGGTCAGGCTAGTCTCAGACTCCTAATCTCAGGCGATCCACCCGCCTCAGCCTCCCAAAGTGCTGGGATTACAGGCATGAGCCACTGCGCCTGGCCTAACATATTCCTTAATTTAAAAATTATATTGGCCAGGCACAGTGGCTCACACCCATAATCCCAGCACTTTGGGAGGCCAAGGCAGGCAGATCACAATGTCAAAAGATCTAGACCATCTTGGCCAATGTGGTGAAACCCCATCTCTACTAAAAATACAAAAATCAGCTGGGCGTAGTGGTGCAGGCCTGTAGTCCCAACTACTCAGGGGGCTGAGGCAGGAGAACTGTTTGAACCCAGGAGACGGTGGTTGCAGTTAGCCAAGATTTTGCCACTGCACTCCAGCCTAGCGACAGAGTGAGACTCCATCTCAAAAAAAAAAAAAAAAAAATTATGAACGACATACTGTTGTGCTCGAAGTTTCCAACACTTTGCCTTTTTTTTTTTTTTAAGATGGGGTTTCACCATGATGGCCTGGTCTCAGGTGATCCACCCACCTCGGCCTCCCAAAGTGCTAGGATTACAGGTGTGAGCCACCATGCCCGGCCTACTTTGCCTTTTTTAACTCAACATTGTTTCTGAGATCTGTTCATGTTATAATAGATCTAAATCCTCTTAATGGTTATATAGTATTCAACTGTATGACAATGATGCATTTTATCAATTTCTCCAAAAGATAGACATATAGGTAGTTTCCAATTATCTTACTTTTTCCAAAAATGCTACAAATATAGTAGCTAACGTATATAATGCTTACTATGAGCCAGACACTATTCTATGATTTTATGTGAATAATTTACTACATCTATAGTTAGTACCATTATCCTCATTTTACACATGTGGAAACAGAGGTACATAGGAGTTAAATAACTTGTCCAAGATTACAGTCAGTAAAATGTGAAGTTAGAATTTTTTTTTTTTTTTTTTTTAAAGATGGGGTTTCACCATGTTGGTCAGGCTGGTCTTGAACTCCTGACCTCAGGTGATCCGCCCACCTTGGCCTCCAAAGTGCTTGGATTACAGGCGTAAGCCACTACGCCCAGCCTAAGTTAGAATTTGAACCAGATGGTCTGGCTCCAAAGTCTGTCCTTGTAACCTCCTGCGCATATCTTCTCACGTCATGTGCCAGAATGAATCCAGAATATCACATCAGAAGCAGCATTGCTAGGCTATAAGATAGGTGCATTTTCCAGTTTTAAAAGATATAACAACACTGCTTTCCAAAATGGCTAAACATACGAAAACTGCCATATGAAACGTATGGAGCTCTTCATATAACTTAATACCTAACATCATAAGACAGTTTTCATTTCTGCCACTTAAACCACGGGTGAAAAATGGCATTCTCATTTCAGCCTGTCTATCCTTCATTCCTAACGATAAGAGATTCTTCCTATTTTGTTGGCCAATGGCATTTTCTTTTCTATGAATTGCCAGTTCATACCCTTTGTCCATTTTTTGATTAAACTCTCTGTCTCCTTATCCTTTTGCAGAAATGACTTACAAGTTTTAATATGGATCCTGCTTTATATGACGTATCTTCTCTCACACTGCTACTTGTTCATGGTTTCTTCTGCTGTGGTTTTAAATTGATCTATTTGTCTATAAATGGTTGGCAGGTCAAACTTATCTTTTATTTTATGGTTTTACCTATGGTGTATGTAGGAATTCAAAATGTTAATTTTTCTTTTTTTTTTTTCTTTTTTTGAGACGGAGTTTTGCTCTTGTCATTTAGTCTAGATCACAATGTCGGCTCACTGCAACCTCCACCTCTCGGGTTCAAGTGATTCTCCTTCCTCAGACTCCTCAGTAGCTGGGATTACAGGTTCCTGCCACCACACCTGGCTAATTTTGTATTTTTAGTAGAGATGGGGTTTCACCATGTTGGCCAGGCTAGTCTGGGACTCCTACCTCAGGTGATCTCACCTCAGGTGACGTGCCCACCTTGGCCTCTCTAAGTGCTGGGATTACAGGCGTCAGCCACCACATCCAGCCCAAAATGTTAATTTTATACCTTGCAAAAAAAGGTTATTAATTTATCCTCAATGGAAACTTGATTATATGTTTCCCCCAACATCTCTGTTATAAGTACTTATGAATCTGAAAAAGTTATGGTTTGTATTTCTCTGATCACTAGTAAGGTTAATATAACTTTATAGATATTTTGTGAAGTGTCTCTTCACATATAATATCCTTCAAAGTATGGGAGTTTTGCATTTTAGTGCAGTTATATATTCTGACCTTTTCCTTAATCGATTCTGAGGTTTACATTTTGCCGAAAAACACCTTCTTCACCCTAAGAATGATAGGGATACAATTCTGCTTTTACTTAATTGCACAGCCAACTATTCCAAACCATTATTTGATTAATCCATCCTTTTCATGAAGGCATAAAACGTCCTTTTTATCATATGCTAAGTTTTCATAGAGTGAGGACCTATTTCTAGAGTCCTTATTAATCTATTTCTGTGCTACTTCCACTTAATCATTTAGTGGCATATTTGTATACTTAATAAGGAAAACCTGTTTCATTATTCTTTTTAAAACATTTATTGTCATTTTATTTTTTTATTGTCATTTGGTTATCAGCAAAAAAATGCTTTTGTAAAAGAATGATCTTAGTAAAGCCTTAGCTGAAAGAACATATATATACATAAAATTACAAAAATGTCATTCTATTTTATTCATTTACCCTTTCCTAGAACAATTAACAATTAACATTTGCATAACCTTCAATTTACATTTTCATTCATTATAAAAGAATGATACTTTGTCAAAGAAAAAAATCCACTCATTCTAATATCCATTCATTTTAATACCACTCAGTTTTGATATTAAACTGAGCCTAACACTTCATTGACAAAATATATTTTTAAATGCTGATGTTTCAGCAACCAAAGTTTATTCTAAAAACAGTAACTCATTTATATTGTATTATACATGCACAATCTCCCAGGCAGTGGGGTCTCCAGGAAGGAAAAGAAATGCACAATTACATAGTAGCTATTATCTATTATACTGTAACATTCATTACTTGTTCATTACTTAGAATATGTCCAGTCTTTGGGCAAAATAAAACTTTTAATCATAAAGATAAATCACCAAAAAAAGCACAAAATTAACTCATCTTAAGTCACTGAGATTTTTATTAGACAAAAATCTGTCATCTATCTTGCTACATAGTTGTGAATTCCAATTCTGCTACTAAGTTTAACTTACAGACCTTTTCCTAATTCAAACAAACTTACATTTGTCACTATAAATGATCTGGACCACGGGATTGGGGCCATCGTTCTGCGGCACTGGATCTATGTCAGCCCATTCTGCTCTGTCCCTGAAAACAGACATTCCCCCACCAGTGGTTACATTCAAATACAGAAGAAAAAAAAAGAACTCTAGTGTTTTAAAAATGACAACAATTACACTTACATTAATATTAGTAACTTACAGGGCTCGTAATGCAATCATGGTTGGATTCTCCATGACCAAGTTTTGCCAATATGCTTTACATATTAAACTACTAAAGTAAAATTAAACAAATAACCCCTAGATGCTGAAACATTAATCAGGTTTTCAAATTCAAAGTTTTATAAGTAGAAAACATGTTTTTGCAGCAAGTACACAGTATTTTTTTTTTGAAACAGAGTCTTGCACTGTCACCCAAGCTGGAGTGCAGTAGCCGGATCTCCGGTCACTGCAATCTCCACCTCCCACGTTCAAGCGATTCTCCTGCCTCCACCTCCCAAGCAGCTGGGATTACAGGCGCCCGCCCCATGCCCAGCTAATTTTTTGCATTTTTAGTAAAGATGGGTTTCACCATGTTGGTCAAGCTGGTCTCAAACTCCTGACCTCAGGTGATCCACTGCACCTGGCCCACAGTATTTTTAACTTAGAAATCAGTCTAACTCATTGGTCTACTAAGATTCGAGTCAGTCAGCATTTTTTAAAAGTTTGAGTAACAAAGTGCTAGGAATTGACATTTTAATAAGCAAGCACCATTAACATACTCAAGAGGTGGTACATGTAATCAATAAGAAAGCAGGCTCTGGAATCCGACAATTGCCTAAGTCATAACATTGGCTCTACCACTTACTAGCTGTGTGACCTTCAGAAAGTTACTTAACTTCTTTGGGCTTGAGTTTCATCATTTTTACAAAGAGGGCAATATTACTACCAACCAACCTTA
The DNA here is from genome assembly GCF_001604975.1 of Cebus imitator. Lineage (NCBI taxonomy): Eukaryota > Metazoa > Chordata > Mammalia > Primates > Cebidae > Cebus > Cebus imitator. The sequence goes on along the minus strand of NW_016107498.1, from coordinate 3,927,237 downwards.
TAAGGTTTTTTGGAGGATTAAATGAGGTAACAGATGTTAAGCACTTAAAACACCCACTGCAAACAGGCAGCATTCAATGACTACTAATAAGCAATGCTAAAATAACTGTATAGTAACAATTAGTGCTTTACAGAAATTTGTGAACTACCCAGTGTGACCAAATTTCTCTTCAACACATTCACTTATATTCTTTTCCTTTCCCTTTTTTTTGGGGGGGGGGAGGGAATTGAGTCTCGCTCTAGACATCCAGGCTGGAGTGAAATGGCACAATCCAGGCTTTCTGCAACCTCCGCCTCCCGGGTTCAAGCGATTCTCCTGCCTCAGCCTCCCGATTAGCTGAGATTACAGGTGCTCGCCACCAAGCCTGGCTAATTTTTATATTTTCAGTAGAGAGGGGGTTTCACCATGTTGGCCAGGCTAGTCTCGAACTCCTGACCTCACGTGATCAGCCCACCTCAGCCTCCCAAAGTGCTGGGATTACAGACATGAGCCAACGCCTTCGGCCTTCCTTTCACTTTTTATTTCTCTATAATGATCAACTATTGACAGCAAAGATTCTGTGACATCCATGCTAGAAACTGTGTCCATTATACAAGGAGAAATACAAGAGAAGCCGTGACCTGAGAGTGACACCTAAAGCCTGGGGGAGTGGCCTGGAAAGGTAACGCTGTCATTTAGTCACCAGGAAATCACACACAGTCATGTTAGAACCTGCGTATTTCACAATCCAGAGAGCTAACTTGAGAGTTATGGGGCTACCAATTTAAATGAGTAAAATATTATCTCCAAAAAAACAAAAAAACTCTAGTTAGTGACTTCTATTCATTCATAAAATCAAGGTAAACAAGCCACAGAATGGGTTTACCTAGAACTACAAATGTAAAACTAAGGCGATTATCTCTGCAGGTTCACAGGGAATTAGGGAATCAGCATTACCGTCTAAAAGCAAAGAACTGATGGAACTGGGTGTCGGCAAAGACGAGGGGCGTCTCCAGTACACATCACTTGTATTATATACGGAGCGATGCAGGGAGGCTTAAGAGAGGTTCAGTAACAAATCTCTTTTCAGCCTTTAGCCTGGCTGATACGAGGCGCTAAAATACGGATTGGATGAAAATGCCTCAGTGCTCCAAGCAGAGCAAGCCACGGGAAGCCCTCACACCTCGTTTTTAGGGTAAGCAAATCTGGCCCTGGTTTACTGCCCGACTACCAGAACTGCATCCTAACCCTTGGGTATTCACTGCTTGTTACCGGCACAGCGTTCTGGGCCGTGAAAGAGAGCGGGAAATTTCTTATATTTACGAAACGCGACGTCTGAAGACCTGAACGAGTGCGGTTCAGGACGCAGCAGTTTCCGCGCGGCTTAAAGCGAGCGGGAAGCCGAGACCTCGCTGTTCGGCGTCCCCACGGTCTCGCGTCGGCGCCGCCCTGGGAAGAGACGACCTCACGGCTGCTGCCCCGGCCCAGCGCCCCGCACTGGCCCACGCTACACCGCGGGAACTTCGGCCGGGCGCACCGGGGCCGGGAGCGCGCGCCGCGGGCCTTGGGGCAGCTCGGCCTTCAGGGAGAATCCCGCGCCGCGGCCGCCGCGGGGGCGTTACCTGTATAGGACGTAGGAGGGCGAGTCCAGGCTCAGAAACCCGTCGTCCATGGGGGACGCCACGGCTTCCCCGACCTCGGCCGCCATCTCTCCCTCGTGCTGCTGGGGGGGCGGCGGTGGGGGCGGCGGTGGGGGCGGCTGGGGCGGGGGCTGCTCCGGCTGCCCTGGCTCTCCGCCTTGCGCAGCCTCCCCGACCCCCTCTGTGGCCGCCATCTCGCCTCGGTCCGCAACGGAGGCCCCGCCCCTCTGAGGCCCCGCCCATCCCTTCCCCGCCAAGCGGGCAACTTCCGGTTTCCTGGGTTTGTTTATTTTTATTTTATTTTTTTTAAACCATAGAGGTGCTGGCTAGAAGGTCCTGGCTGGCGGCCCGGGCCTGGGTGGGAGTGTGTGGGTGCTGGCGGCGTCCGCCGCGAGACTGCGCGGCTCTTCCGAGGGCCCCCAGGATCCCACCCGTCTTTCCATGTGTCGCCGTTCCGGAGCTTTGCAGACGTCACTCGGACTGTATTAGTGCTGTTAGCGGCCCGGGCAGGAAGAGGGCGATGCCTTTTTGGACGGAAGCTTGGGGCCCAGGGCGGCTGGCGGACACTGAGCACTCTGCCCTTTGCGTCCATCTCAGCATTTCCGAAACAAAATATAAAGGCCGGGCACGGTGGTTCACGCCTGATCCCAGCAGCTCAGAGGCCGCGGCAGGAGGATCGCGTGAGACGAAGGATAGCGTGAACCCAGGAGGATCGCGTGAACCCGGGCAGTCCAGACCAGCCTGGGCAACATAATGCAACTCTTTCCCTACCAAAAATACAAAAACTTAGCAGGACGTCATGTGAGCGCCTGTGGTTCCAGCTACTCAGGAGGCTGAGGTGGGAGGATCGCTTTAGCTGGGAGTTCGAGGCTGCAGTGAGCTGAGATGCCACTGCACTCCAGCGTGAGTAACAGAGACCCTGTTTCAAAACAAACGCACACACCAATAGAAAAGGAAAGTAATTTTTGGTGAAGTTTGTGTTTGTATTTATATATGTTCAGATATAATGGTGTAAACCAAAAAAATAAAATTCTGAACCCAAACCATCTGAATAGACCCTTCCTCTCTGCCAAGGGCATTCCAAAGTTAACCTGAAAAACTTGTTCAGGCCATGATAGAAGGGGGTAGGGTAGGCCACTAACATCAAGGCCAACCTTAAGTCTGATAAGAAACATTTACAATCTATTCTCTCTGAAGCCTGTTACTTGGAGGCTTCATCTGCATAATAAAACCTCGGTCTTCACAACCCTTTATCACAAATCTGGACATTCTTTCTATTCATAATAACTTTCAACCAATTGCTAATCAGAACATATTTAAACCTACCTACGCCTGGAAGCACCCCCCTCCCCAATGAGTTGTCTTGTCCTTCCAGACAAACCAATGTGTATCTTGCATGTATTTGATTGAAGTCTCATGCCTCCCAAAAATGTACAAAACCCAGCTATGCCCCATCCACCCTGGGCACATGTTCTCAGAATCTCTTGAGGGCTATGTCACAGGCCATGAATCATTCATATTTGGCTCAGAATAAATCTCTTCAAATATTTTCCAGAATTTGACTCTTTTCATTAACAAGGGGTCATATGAATGAATGCTGTTGTGGCTCAGAAAACAATACCCCAAATGAAGGTCAAGCATCAGCTTCAGAAGCCCATTCTCTCTGACCTTCTCCTGTCCTCCTCTCTGTGACCACTCCTCCTGAGGCAAACCACAGCAACTAGAATTCCTCTTCCCCCTTGCAAATCATAGAAACCAGAAGCTTTTTCCCCCAAAGCCGGCCATGGCACCTGCAAATACTACTCTAACCTCCTTCCAGCCCTGCCTTTCTATGTGACCGCTGGCTGTAAAGAAAATATACCCTAGTTCTAGAGGGCTCTTATCCCACTGGGGGTCACAGGGAGGAATGCTCCACAGAGAGGCCAAGGAAAACCTGAACAAAAAGGACTTTTTGACTTTCTCCACTCCATATATTGCATTAAATCATTCTCTTTTTGTTCAAAGAGGCTATAGTATTGGTGCAGAAATAGATAAACCAAATAATGGGACATAGTAGAAAACTCACAAACAGATCCATGTGTATGTGGATGCTCGAGACTAGACAAAGCCTTCGTTGCAGAAGATTGAAAAAAGGATGGCGTTCTGAATAATGGTGCTGGGTCAATCAGGTACTAACAGAGGAAAAGAAAAAGAAATTGCATCCCTATGTCATACTTCCTAGACTTCAATGTGAAAGTAAAAGCATAAAAGCTTAAGATTCTGCACAAAACAGAAAACCTAGAATGGCAAATAAATGCATGAAGAGATGATCAGACTCATTATTAATCAAGAAAATGCAAATTAGAAATCTCTTTGGCCAGGCAGGGTGGCTCACCCCTGTAATCCCAACACTTTGGAAGGCTGAGACAGGTGGATCACCTGAGGTCAGGAGTTCGAGACTAGCCTGGCTAACATGGTGAAACCTTGTCTCTACTAAAAATACAAAAATTAGCTGGGCATAGTGGCATACACCTATAACCCCAGCTACTTAGGAGGCTGAAGCAGAAGAATTGCTTGAATCTGGGAGGCAGAGGTTGCAGTGAGCTGAGATTGTGCCATTGCACTCCAGCGTGGACGACAAAAGCGAAACTCCATCTCAAAAAAAAAAAAAAAGAAAGAAAGAAATATGTCTTTATACTTACCTGGCAGGGGAGATACCATGATCACGAAGCAATATGTCTTTATATACTACGTACATTCACTACATTGGCAAAAATGGAAAAGCTTAGCAATTTCAAGTGGCTTTGGAAAATAGGTTGGCATTATGTAGGAAAGTTGAAGATACACATTGTTATCACCCAGTGCTATGGTTTGGATATTTTGTCCCTACCAAAACTCATTCAGGGTTGACAGGCACGGTCTAGTGGGAGCTGTTTGGGTCATGGGAGCAGATTCCTCATTAATAGATTAACGGCCTCCCTTAAGGATAAGTAGGTTCTTGCTCTTGCAAAATAGACTAGCTGTCTTCCTCAGTTTCTCTCTCTTGCTTCTTCTCTTGCTATGTGATCTTTTTGCACACAGTACTCCCCTTCTCTTTCCCTGATGAGTTGAAGCAGTCTGAGAACCTCATCAGGTAAAGCTGCCCAGTCTTGAGTCTTTCAGCCTCCAGAATCATGAGCCAAATAAATTTCTTTTCTTTATAAATTACCAGCCTCAGGTATTCTTATTATAGTAACACAAAATGACTAAGACATCCAGCAATACTCAGGTATATATATATATTTTTAAATGGTGTACTCACATGCATCAGAACACATGAACAACAGTACTGGCAACACATTGTAATAGCCACAGAGTGGAAACAATCAACATGCTCATCAAGAGTACAACGTGGTATAGTCAAATAATGGAATACTTGCAAAATAAAATGTATGAACTAAAGCTCATGCAATAATCAGCATGGTTAGAAGAAAATCATGGCTGGGCACAGTGGCTCACATCTATAATCACAGCACCTTAGTCAAGCAAGAATTCTACCACTGAACCACCCATGCATCGCAGCACTTTAGGAGGCCAAGGCAGGAGGATCATTTGAGACCAGCCCCCAGGAGTTTGAGATCAACTTAGCCAGACCCATTTCTTAAAAAATACAAAAATTAGTTGGGTGTGGTGACATGTGCCTGTAATCCCAGGTACTCGAGAAGCTGAAGTGAGGGGATCACTTGAGCTCAGGAAGTCAAGGCTACAGTGAGCCATGATCACACCACTGCACTCCAACCTGTACAACAGAGTGAGCGCCTGTCTCAAAAAAATATAAATAAAGGAAAACATGGCCAGGCGCAGTGGCTCACGCCTGTATTCCCAGCACTTTGGGAGGACAAGGCAGGCGGAACACGAGGTCAAGAGATCGAGACCATCTCCACATGGTGAAACCCGGTCTCTACTAAAAATACAAAAATTAGCTGGTTATGGTGGCACACACCTGTAATCCCAGCTACTCAGGAGGCTGAGACGGGAGAATCACCCGGGAGGTGGAGGTTGCAGTGAGCCGAGATCGCGCCTCTGCACTCTACCCTGGTGACAGAGTGAAAATCCGCTAAAAAAATAAAAATAAAAAATAGAGTGAGAACTCACTTATTACTGACAGGATAGCACCAAGCCATCCATGAGAAATCCATCCTGATGACCCAAACACCTCCCAAAGGCCCCACCTCCAACACTGGGAATTACATTTCAACATAAGATTTGGAGGATCAAATATTCAAACCATAGCAAGACTCCATCTCAAAAAAAAAAGAGGACATTTCTTTCACCTTTCACCTTTATCAATTAGGAAATTAAAAGAATTATGGACTCTCTGGCCAGGAGCTGGAGATAAAGACCAAGACCAAAGTACATATTTAATATATCACAGTACCACAGTTGTATAAACAAAGTGCTGAGCCAAAGAAACCACAGTGTATAATTCTATGTACATTTAGTTTAGTAACACGCAAAATGATACCCTATTGTTTTTACTTAATGATAAAACTCCAAACAAAATAAAATGGTTACCACAGAACTCAGACTAGTAGGTACCTCTAGGGGAGGAGAGGAGGTTATGGTTGAGAAGGAACATGTGTAGGGATTCCAGAGTGCTTGCAATGTTTCATTTTCTGCCTTGGATCATGGTGACACTGGTGTTCACTAGATCATCACCACAGGGAGAAACGTGGAATTCTACGTTCCCAAGTTTCATATATGTCAAATGTACTCCAGGTAAAGGTTTTATGCTAGCTTGATTTGAAAGTGATCACTTTTCTAGAAAATTACGTAAAAGCTGTGCTTCACTAAAAACAATTCTTTGTTACTCAAAAAAAAAAAAAAATCTATAACTCACTTTTCATAAAGGCTATTTGAAAAAAAAAATTTTTTTTTTGAGACGGAGACTCGCTCTATTGCCCAGGCTCCAGGCTGGAGTGGAATGATCTCAGCTCACCACAACCTTTGCCTCCCAGGTTCAATCAAGTGAGTCTCCTGCCTCAGTCTCCCAAGTAGCTGGGACTACAGGTGCCTACCCATGCCCGGCTAATTTTTGCATTTTTAGTAGAGACAGGGTTTCAGTATGTTGGTCAGGCTGGTCTCGAATCCTAACCTCATGATCCACCCTCCTTGGCCTCCCAAAGTGCTGGGATTACAGGCGTGAGCCACCGTGCCTGGCCTAGGCTGTTTGAAATTCTGAAAGGGAAGAAATGCGACTTTAGCTTTATGAAGCCAGCTTGCTTCTTTCTGTCTGAACACTCCGGAGACAAATGTTGAAATATGTTGGCCAAACATGATGTGTAGCTTGGTCTCCTCCACAGAAACATAGTTTTTAGTGATAGTTATTAACTACTATATAAAGCACATCGTGCATGGTATTTCTTTTAGAGACTGTGCTTTATATAGTAGTTAATAGTTATACAGCAGTTACAGGCTCACAGCTGTAACCCCAGCACTTTGGGAGGCCAAGGTGGGAGGATTCCTTGAGCCCAGGAGTTTGAGACCAGCCTAGGCAATCCCGTTGCTACAAAAAAAAAAAAAAAAAAAAAATAGCTGGGTGTGGTGGTGCGTGCCTGTGGTCCCAGCTATTCAGGAGGCTGAGATGGGAGGATCACTTGAGCCCAGAAAGTTGAGGCTGCAGTAAGCCATGATTGTGCTCCTACACTCAACGTGGGCAACAGAGGGAGATCTTGGATCTAAAAAATAATAATAGCCAGGCGTGGTGGCTGACGCCTATAATCCTAGCACTTTGGGAGGCCAAAGCAGGTGGATCATGAGGTCAGGAGTTTGAGACAAGCCTGGCCAACATGGTGAAACCCCATTTCTCCCAAAAATACAAAAAATAGCTTGGTGTGGTTGCAGGCGCCTGTAATCCCAACTACTTGGGAGGCTGAGGCAGAAGAATTGCTTGAACCTAGGAGGCAGAGGTCGCAGTGAGCTAAGATTGCACCACTGCACTCTAGTCTAGGTGACAAGGTGAGACTCCGTCTCAAAAAAAAAACCAACCATAATAATAATGTTAATAATAAAAAATAAACCATTGTTGAATGTTTAACATTGTTTCAAATTTCTCACTTGGAATGTTTCATTCATGAACATCTCATATTAATAAATGTATCTCATAAACATTCATTTTGTGATCATTGTGTGCTACTGTTCTCAACACTGGTAATATATCAGTGAAAACAAAATTGATAACAAAAAAACACTCTGCTCATGGTATTTTCATTCTAGTGAGTGAGATGAAAATAAACATTTAACAGTTATTGAATATTATCTAGTGGTAAGTGCTAGGGAGGAAAAGCAGGGAAGTGAAGGGATGGATTACAAGTGATAGCTCATCGTTAGGGGGAAGTCTTTATTAAGGAGGTGACAGTCAAATAAAGATTTGAGGGAGATGAAGGAGCAAGCCCACGTGGATATTTTCCAGACCATTCCTGGCAGACGTCCAAAGACACTGAGCAGGGAGAGTCTGGTGTGACTGTGGATCTAGGCAGCTGGTATGGTTGGAATGGAGTGACCAGATGGGAGGGTGGGAGGAGGTGAGGTCAGAGATGGAGGTAGAGCATATTACAGGGTCTTATGTCACCCAGGCTGGAGTATAGTGGCGAAATCATAGCTCACTGCAGCCTTGAACTCCTGGACTCAAGAAATCCTCCCACTTCAGCCTCCCAAGTAGGTGGAACTACAGGTGTGTGCCATCATGCCTGGCTTATTTTTTTTTTAATTGTTGTAAAGATAGTATCTTGCTATGTTGCCCAGGATGGTCTCAAACTCCTGGGCTCAGGCAATCCTCCTGATTTGGCCTCAAAAAGTGTTGGGATTACAGGTGTGAGCCATTGTGCCTGGCCTGACATAAATTTTGAAATCAACAAGTATAAGCCATTTATATTTACTTTTCATAATACAAAATTTCAATCTAAACAAATATAGGGGAAATAATTCAATAAACCCTCATATTCTCTCAGCCAAGTAATGAAACAATCACCCACTCATGAATATTGATGTCAATACTCTTCTCTTTTTTTTTTTGAGACAGAGTCTCACTCTATTGCCCAGGATGGAGTGACGTGATCCTAGCTCACTGAAACCTCTGCCTCCTGGGTTCAAGTGATTCTCCTGCCTCAGTCTCCCGAATAGCTGGGATTATAGGCATGAGCAATAACAGCCGGCAAGTTTTTGTATTTTTAGTCCAGACAAGGTTTCACTACATTAGCCAGGCTGGTCTCAAACTGCTAACCTCAAGTGATGCATTCATCTCGGCCTCCCAAAGTGCTGGGATTACAGGCGTGAGTCACCGCGCTTGGCCCCAATACTCTTCTTTTAATCCCTTACCCTACAGAAATATTTTGAAGTAAATTCAAGACATCATATAACACATCATTATAACAGAAAAAATATAATTGTATAGGCTGGGCGTGGTGGCTCATGCCTGTAATCCCAGCACTTTAGGAGGGCGAGTCGGGTCACAAGGTCAGGAGTTCGAGACCAGCCTGGCCAACATAGTGAAAACCTGTCTCTACTGAAAATACTAAAAATTAGCTGGGCATGGTGGCAGGCACCTGTAATCCCAGCTACTTGGGAGGCTAAGACAAAAGAATCACTTGAACCTAGGAGGCGGAGGTTGCAGTGAGCTGAGATTGGGCCACTGCAGCACTCCAGCCTGGGTGACAGTGTGAGACTCCCATCTAAATATATATATATGCGTGTATATATATATATATATATATACACGCATATATATATCTAAATATATATATACGTGTATATATACATATATATATAGATATAATCTATAGATACATATCTATAGATTATATCTATATATATATATAGAGAGAGATAGATATAGATATATCTGTACCATTATCCTGCCTAAACAATGGACAATAAAGATTTCTGCTACTGCCAAGATGGAGTAACAGGGACTGGATTTACTCTCCCACCTGAAGCAACTAAGACAACAGGACCAAAAAACTGAGACAACAGTTCTCATCAGGACATCAGGAAAATAAGGACCATAAACTCCAAGTGATATGACACACAAAAAGGGGAATCTTGCAACTGCCTCAGCTTATAGCCTATAAAAAATTTCTAGGGGCTGGATGTAGCCCTTACACCTGTAATCCCAGCACTTTAGGAGAATTGCCTGAGATCAGGAGTTTGAGACCAGCCCGGGCCACATAGCAAGACCCAGTCTCAAAAAAAAAAAAAAAAAAAAAAATTAGTTGGGTTTGGTGGTATGTACCTGTAGTCTCAACTTCTTTGGAGGCTTAGGTGGGAGGATCGCGTGATACCAGGAGTTTGAACTCACAAGGAGCTATGATCGCACCACTGTACTCCAGCCTAAGTGACAGAGCGAGACCCTGCCTCTAAAAAAAATTAAGTAATTAAAAATGTGCAGGCCATGGCTGGGGGTGGTGGCTCATGCCTGTAATCCCAGCACTTTGGGAGGCCAGGATGGGCAGATCGCTTGAGGCCAGGAGTTTGAGACCAGCCTAGCCAACATGATGAAACCCTGTCTCTACTAAAAAAATACAAAAATTAGCCAGAAGTGGTATTGTATGCCTGTGGTCCCAGCTAACTGGGAGGCTGAGGCAGGAGAATCACCTGAATCCAGGAGGCAGAGATTCAGTGAGTTGAGATCGTACCACTGCACTCCAGCTTGAGCAACAGAGCAAGATTCTGTCTAAAAAAAACCAACCAAACAAATAAATGTGCAGGCCATGATTTAGAGAGGCAGAGCACAATGGCCCCTCCTGAGTTGAAGAGGCAGCATTGGACATCTGAGGAAGCCAGTGTGGCTACATTTTACAGGGCAGGCTACCTGAAGGAGACAGTTATAGAGAGAACTCTGAAGACTTGCTGAGGGTTGCCCTCAAGTATTCAGTTGCATAATGAGCAGTGTATGTATTGGAGCAATAAACAAGGACGGAAAAAGGATCACACAAAGAATTAGATGGGAGAATTCCTGAAGCTCACACACAGTCACAAATACTACCTGTTCAGATGGATCACTGGAGCCCAGGAGTTCGAGGCTGCAATGAGTTATGATCATGTCACTGCACTCCAGCCTCGGTGACAGAGCAAGACTCTGTCTTTAAAACAACAACAGGCCGGGCGTGGTGGCTCACACCTATAATCCAAGCACTTTGAAGGCCAAGGTGGGCGGATCACCTGAGGTCGGGAGTTCAAGACCAGCCTGACCAACATGGTGAAACCCCGTCTTTTAAAAAAAAAACAACAACAATAAACAACAAAAACAAAAAAAGAAATACTACCTGTTTTCACCATCTACAGCAAGAAATCTTAAAATTCACAGGGTAGCAGGTAGAGTACCCAACAGGGTCTTCCCTTAGTTGTGGGGTGAAATTATCCCAAATGTAGTCACGGTTGGGCAAGACCCAAAGGGATCAATCTGCTTCCAATTAACCTAACTGCACCCTATCAAAAAGTTCAAGAATTATTGTAGTAATAGATATTGATCATCCAATAAAATAAAGTTCACAATGTCTGGCATCCAATTTAAAGTTTCCAGGCACACAAAGAAGTAGAAAAATTTGACGCATTATGAGGAGGAAAACATATCTATCAAAACCAACCCTGAACTAATACAAACATTACAATCAACAGACATGGGCACTAAGACAGTTGCAACTGTGTTCCTTATGATCAAGAAGCTAGCAGAAATATTCCACATGTTAAGTAGAGACATGGAAGATATCAATGAAAAAAATAACAATTTAACCTCTAGAGATAAAAAATACACTGGATGGCATTAGCAGATTAGACATTCTAGACAAAAAAATTTGTGAATTTGAAGACAGTCATAGAAATGATCCAAAATGAAACTGAGAGAAAAGACTAGAAAGAGATCCACAGAACATCCGTGAGCTGTCAGACACCATTAGCTCACTAATATCTGTGTAGCTAGAGTTCTCAGAGAGGAGCAGAAGGATAGACAAAATATTTGAAGACATAATAGTTGCAGTTTTTCCAAATTGGAGAAAAAATATAAACCTACAAAGCTCAAAGAAGCCCAAGCACAAGAAATGTTAAAAAAAAAAAAAATACATGGGCCGGGAGCAGTGGCTCACACCTGTAATCCCAGCACTTCAGGAGGCCAAGGTGGCCGGATCATGAAGTGAAGAGATTGAGACCATCCTGGCCAACATAATGAAACTTCATCTCTACTAAAAAAATACAAAAATTAGCTGGGCATGGTGGTGCGCGCCTGTAATCCCAGCTACTCAGGAGGCTGAGGCAGGAGAATTGCCTGAACCTGGCAGGTGGAGGTTGCAGTGAGCCAAGATCGCGCCACTGCACTCAAGCCCGGCGCCTGGCAACAGAGTGAAACTCTGTCTCACAAAAAAATGACAAATCAAAATCAAATTGCTCAAAAGCAGTGATAAAGAGAAAATCTTAAAATCCAACAAAGAAGAATACATATTAGGTATGGAAGAACAAACCTGGCTAGGCGTGTTGGCTTATGCTTGTAATTCTAGCACTTTGGAAGGCCAAGGCGGGCGGATCACCTGAGGTCAGGAGTTTGAGACCAGCCTGGACATTATGGTGAAATCCCATCTCTACTAAAAATACAAAAATTAGCCGCATGTAGTGGCAGGCACTTGTAATTCCAGCTACACGGGAGGTTGAGGCAGGAGCATTGCTTGAACCCGGGAGGTGGAGGTTACAGTGAGTTGAGATCACACCACTGCATTCCAGCCTGGGCAACAGAGTAAGACTCCGTTACAAACAAAACAAAACAGAACAAAAAAAAAAAAACAACAACAAAAAAAGAAGAAACCTACTGATGACAGCAGATTCTCAATGGAAGCTGCAGTAGGTAGTCTCGCAGATGGCTCCTAAGGAGCCCACCTCTTGGAGTTCATATTCTTGTAAAGTCCCCTCCATTTGAGTGCAGGCTGACCTCATGACCTTTTTTTTTTTTTTTTTTTTAAGACGGGGTTTCACCGTGTTGGTCAGGCTGGTCTTGAACTCCTGACCTCAGGTGATCCGCCCGCCTTGGCCTCCAAAGTGCTTGGATTACAAGCGTGAGCCACCACGCCCGGCCCCTCATGACCAGCTTCTAATGAATAGAATATGGTAAAAGTGGCTACAACTCTAGTCCCAACTACTTGGGAGGCTGATATGGGAGGATCAGTTGAGCCCAAGAACTCAAGGCTGCAGGGAGCTACAATCATGCCCTGCACTCCAGTCTGGGTGACAGACTCTGTCTCAAAAAAGAAAACAAAATGGCAAAAGTGATTGCATGCCAACTCTGAGATTGCAAGACTGTGACCTCCACCATGTTTGCCCCCCTGCTCCTGCCCTTATGTCTCTTGGAGACCTCATTTTGAGGAAAGCAAATTGCCATGTTTTGAACTGCACTATGGAGAGGCCAACGTGGCAGGAAACTGACATATCAGTGATGTGAATGAACTTGGAAGCCTATCCTCCCCTTGTCTAGCTTTTTTTTTTTTTTTTTTGGACAGGGTCTCTCTCTATCACTCAAGCTTGAGTACACCAGTCTGATCTTGGCTCACTGCAGCCTCTGCCTCTTGGGTTCAAGTGATCCTCTTGGCTCAGCCTCCCAGAGCTGAGACTAGGCATGCACCATCATGCCTGGTTTTTAAATTTTGTATAGAGATGGGGTTTTCACTATGTTGCCCAGGCTGGCCTCTAATTCTTGGACTCAAGAGAACCTTCCATCTTGGCCTCCTAAAGTGCTGGGCTTGGCCTGGCACGGTGGCTCACCCCTGTAATCCCAGCACTTTGGGAGGCTAAGACGAGAAGAGTGCTTAAGTCCAAAGCTCAAGACCAGCTCAGCAACACAAAGAGGCCTGGTCTCTACAAAAAATACAAAATTATCTGGCTGTGGTAGTATGTGACTGTAGTCCCAGCCACTTGGGAGGTAGAGGTGGGAGGATCACTTGAGCCCAGGAGGTCAAGGCTTTAGTAAGCCATGATCACACCACTGTCCTCAGCTTGGGTGACAGAGTGAGACCGTGTCTTAAAAAAAAAAAAAAAGCAAATGGAACCAAATTACATTGAAGAAATAATAAAGATCAGAATGAAAACCAATAAAATAGAAAGCAAAAAGCTATAGAGAAATTGAGTAGACCAAAAGTTATTTTAATTGTATGTTAGCATAGAATAACTGAAACTGAAATTTAAAAAACCATTTACGGCTGGCACAATGGCTCACTCCTGTAATTCCAGCACATTGGGAAGCCGAGGCGGGCGGATCACGAGGTCAGGAGTTTGAGCCTGGCCTGGCCAACATGGTGAAACCCCGTCTCTACTAAAAATACAAAAATTAGCTGGGTGTGGTGGCACATGCCTGTAATACTAGCTACTTAGGAGGCTGAGACAGGAGAATCACTTGAACCTGGGAGGCGGAGGTTGCAGTGAACTGAGATTGCACCACTATATTCCAGCCTGGGCGACAGAGCAAGACTCTGTCTCAGAAAACAACAACAACAACAACAAACAAACAAAAACCATTTACAACAGCATCATAAAATATACAATGCTCAGGATAAAACTGACAAAAGTTAAGAAGGACTATTTTTTTTTGAGACAGAGTCTTGATTCGTCGCCCAGGCTGGAGTGCAGTGGTGCAATCTCGAACGTGCAATCTCTGCCTTCACCTCCTTGGTTCAAGTGATTCTCCTGCCTCATCCTCCCGAGTATCTGGGAATATGGGTGCCCGCCACCGTGCCCCACTAATTTCTGTCTTTTTGTTTTTGTTTTTGAGACAGAGTCTCACTATGTTGCCCAGGCTGGAGTGTAATGGCGTGGTCTCGGCTCACTGCAACCTCTGCCTCCGGATTCAAGTGATTCTCCTGCCTCATCCTCCCGAGTATCTGGGAATATGGGTGCCCGCCACCGTGCCCCACTAATTTCTGTCTTTTTGTTTTTGTTTTTGAGACAGAGTCTCACTATGTTGCCCAGGCTGGAGTGTAATGGCGTGGTCTCGGCTCACTGCAACCTCTGCCTCCGGATTCAAGTGATTCTCCTGCCTCGGCCTCCCAAGTAGCTGGGATTACACGTGCCCTCCACCATGCTCAGCTTATTTTTTATTTTGTAATTTTGTATTTTCCTGACCTCATGATCTTCCTGCCTCGACCTCCCAAAGTGCTGGGATTACAGGCGTGAGCCACCGTACCTAGCCTAATTTTTGTATTTTTAGGAGAGACAGCGTTTCACCATGTTATCCAGGTTGGTCTCCAGCTCCAGACCTCAGGTGACCTACCCACCTCGGCCTCTCAAAATGCTGGGATTATAGGTGTGAGCCACTGTGCCTGGCCAGGACCTACACGTTGAAAACTGCTGAGAGAAATTAAAGACAACATAAATAAATGAAACAAAGACTCAATATTATAAATTCTCTCCAAATTCACCTATAGGTTCAACACAATCCTAGTCAAAATTCCAACTTTTTAAAAATAGAGGCTGGGCGTGGTGGCTGATGCCTGTAATCCCAGCACTTTGGGAGGCCGAGGCAGGTGGGTCATGGGGTCAGGAGTTCCAGACCAGTCTGACCAACATGGTGAAACCCGGTCTGTACTAAAAATATGAAAATTAGCTGAGTGTGTTGGTACATGCCTATAATCCCAGCTACTCAGGAGGCTGAGGCAGGAGAATTGCTTGAACCCATGAGGTAGAAGTTGCGGTGAGTTGAGATTGCACCACTGCACTCTAGCCTGGGCGAGAGAGTGAGACTCCATCTCAGAAAAAAAAAAAAAAAATAGAAGTTTATGAGCTGATAATAAAATTCATATTACAAAGAACCCAAATGACAACTTTGAAAAGGAAAAGAAATTGGGGGACTGACACCATGTGACTTCAACACTTGTTGTAAACCTGCCACAATCAAGGTAGGGTGTTACTGGTGTCAAGATACAAAAATAGATCAATGGAACAAAACAGGAATCCAGAAATAAACAGGCTGACACATTACACTCAATTGATTTCCAACAAACATGTACAATGCGTTTCAATGAAACAAATGTCCACTTTTCAACAAACGGTGCTCAAACAGTTTATATACCCACACTCAAATGAAAAAGAAAAGTAACTTCAATCCATATTTTAAACTATATACCAAAATTAAGACAAAATGGGTAATAAACCTAAATGTAATACATAACATTATGAAACTTCTAAAAAAAAGAAAATGGAAATCTTTTTGACCTGAGGCTAGAAAAAGATTTCTTAGATCCACTATGAAAATTAGGAAATTCTGCACTTTGAAAGACACAGTAATAGAAAGTCAAGGAACAGACTGGAAGAAAATATTTGCCTTTCAATTATCTAATAAAAAACTTTTTTTTCCCCTGAGACAGAGTCTTGCTCTGTCACCCAGGCTGGAGTGCAATGGTGTGATCTCTGCTTACTGCAACCTTCACCTCCCGGGTTTAAGTAATTCTCCTGCCTCAATCTTCTCAGCAGCTAGGATTACAGGCGCACACCACCATGTCCTGCTAATTTTTTTTTTTTTTTGAGATGGAGTCTTGCACTGTCACCCAGGCTGTAGTGTGGTAGCATGATCTCAGCTCACTGCAATCTCTGCCTCCTGGGTTCAAGCATTCTCTTGCCTCAGCCTCCTGAGTAGCTGGGGACTACAGGCGTGCGCCACCATGCCCAGCTAATTTTTTTGTATTTTTAGTAGAGACGGGGTTTCATCATGTTAGCCAGGATGGTTTCAATCTCCTGACCTCGTGACCCGCCCGCCTTGGCTTCCCAAAGTGCTAGGATTACAGGTGTGAGCCACTGTGCCCTGCCCTAATTTTTGTATTTTTAGTAGAGATGTGGTTTTACCATGTTGGCCAGGCTGGTCTCCAACTCCTGACCTTGTGATCCTCCCGCCTTGGCCTCCCAAAGTGCTGGGATTACAGGCATGAGGCACTGCGCCTGGCCAACATTTTTATATATAACTTGTTTATAGCTTATGTTACATGCAATTAGATACCTTCCAAAAGAAGTACAAGTGTTGTTATTTGTTACTATATTTCCATGTAGTTTCTACCTCAGGTTTCGTTCACACTGAAGTCAAGTACCTGACTGTTGTACACAGTGAATGTGCTCGACATAGAAATCAGAAAATGGGGAAAGATTTTACCTCAGAAGTATGATCCTCATAGCAGACATTTTCCGTAGCACTCCAGAGTGACAGCTGTGTAACCTGGTCATTCTACCACTGAGAATTGCAGTGTATTCTGTCAGCCCCTGGACCCGGTCTTGTCCGTGACAGTTTTGACAAATAAGAGAAGTGATAATGGCCGGGCGCGGTGGCTCACGCCTGTAATCCCAGCACTTTGGGAGGCCGAGGCGGGTGGATCACGAGGTCAAGAGATCGAGACCATCCTGGTCAACATGGTGAAACCCTGTCTCTACTAAAAATACAAAAAATTAACTGGGCATGGTGGCGCATGCCTGTAATCCCAGCTACTCAGGAGGCTGAGGCAGGAGAATTGCCTGAACCCAGGAGGCGGAGGTTGCGGTGAGCCGAGATCGCGCCATTGCACTCCAGCCTGGGTAACATGAGTGAAACTCCGTCTCAAAAAAAAAAAAAGAGAAGTGATACTGTGTGGCTCCCAAGGCTGAGTATAAGAAGCTGCAAAGCATTCACCTGGGTCTCTTAGGAGTCTTGCTCTAGGAAAAGCTGGCTGCGTGGAATAACTAACTCATCTATCATTTTGTGAGAAAATCCAAACAAGCTGTGGCATGAGGCTGTGTGGAAACGTCCGACATGCCCTGGGTGTGCCATCCATACCAGCCAGGGCGCCAGGTGTATGGGAGAGCAAGTCTTCAGATGACTCTGACCTCACACATCATCTAACCTAACCACACCCAAATAGGGGACCCCATCTGAGAACAGTGGAGCCTCAGCCTGTCTCCAGACTCAGGAGGGAGTATAGGTTGTTTGAAGACTCTAGGTTTTGGAGTGGTTTGTGATACACCAATAGATAATCACAAGAGTAGCAAAAATATATGTAAGGCAAAGCCGGCAGGGCTTTGGCTGGGGAACACTTCTTTTTACAGGGTTTTGCTTGGCTGCCCAGGCCGGAGTACAGTGGCATGATCTTGGCTCACTTGCAGCTTTGACCTCCTGGGCTCAAGTGATCCTCCTGCTGAGTAGCTAGGACTACAGGTTCGCATTAACACAAATACTTCTACTGTGAACTTTAATGCTTAATTAATATGGATATCTCCAAGCCAATGAATGAAGAAAACGTGTATTTATCTTGCTGACATTAAAATGGGTGCTATTTTGGCTATATGTATACTGCTTTTATTTAGCTGCTAACTTCACTTTGGAACTAACAAGTTGATATTTACTGTAAATATAATCAACTCCCATTCTGCTACTACCACTTTAACACCAAAGATGCCAGATTTCAATGATGAGGGGAGAGCTGGGGAAAAATATAAACTGTAAGGATCTAAGAAAAAGTGCATTTATTGCCTAAATAGGGTGCCAACAATAATGCTTTACATTGTGACATTAAGTTGTCACAAAGAATACCATACTCTCTGTGGCAACATCAGTTATGTCAACATGCTAGCTCTACAGAGAAGCAGCCATGTTTCACTTTTATCCCCGAAGACTAATCAGCTTACAAACAGAAAGTACCAGCCTAAATCAACATGAAAACTACCACTGGTACTGGAAAAAACCCAAAGAATACTCCTGACTTACAATAAATCAGTGACATAATCTTCATTACTTTTTTTTTTTCAGTCTGTTTCTGTTGCCCAAGCTAGAGAGCCATGGTATGATCTTGGCTCACTGCAACCTCTGCCTCCTGGATTCAGCAATTTCTCCTGCCTCAGCCTTCCAAGTAGTTAGGACTATAAGCACATACCACCATGCCCAGGTAATTTTTTTTTTTAAGACATGGTTTCACCATGTTGGCCAGGGTGGTCTTCATCTCCTGACGTGGTGATTCACCCACCTTGGCCTCCCAAAGTGCTGGGATTACAGGCATGACCCACCACATCCAGCCACCCAGCTAATTTTTGTATTTTTAGTAAAGATGGGATTTCACCGTGTTGGCCAGGCTGGTCTCAAAATCCTGACCTCAGGTGATCTGCCTGACTCAGCTTCCCAAAGTGCTAGGAATACACTCAGGCACCACCACTCCTGACCAGTGACATAAGCTTTAAATTGATAGGACACAATGGCAAGTGTCAAAGGTGGGTGGAAGAATGTCACCAGACAATTATGAAGTACATTTGTCACAGTTTAAGAGCAGAAAAAAGAAATCTAAGCTGAATTTTTATACAAGTCTTTATTTACAACTTGTTTAACAACTGTACACTTTTTGCAGCCTTGAAAACATTTTGTACTTGAATGGGAAAATATAGTTTGACCAAATCTTAACTTTATTCTTCATATACATATACATATATTATATGCATACATATAAACACATACATATAATACCATAATTAATTGGCAGTCGTAAAATAAAAAGGAATAAGTGATATCAAAATATAAGATTTCAAAAACACTAAAAATCCATTTTCTGGTGGTTTCCTGGACTTTATGTTTTTGTGATTTTAGTTAAAATTTCTTACTGAGGCTCTTTAACAAGTCACTCACCTCAGAAAAACAGCAAGAAAACCCACCAATCTCAACACATAGTAAATGGTTGGAAAACTCAGTAAACAGGAGGAAAAATGCTTGAACATCATTATGTACAACATTGCTAAATCTGTATTTCGTTTTTGAAGTGAGAAGTTCCAAGTCCGATGTGGACACTGTTTTTGGATTATAATGACAAAGAATGAAATTGTGAAAATGTAAATTCAATAGTCAATCAGAAATAAGAATATACCTAGCTATATCCTTTTTGCAAAGACTAAAATGCAAGGTGGATTACTAAAATGTCAAATATGAAACTAACAACAATTCACAGAACAATCGATAGTACTTAAGACATGAATATAAGGCTTCAGAGGTGGGGCTGTACTCAATACAACTCCACTCCAATGTACTAAGGTCGTCCAGCTCATCTAAAAAGTTTAAAAAATACTATAGGGGAAAAAAAGCCTCTTTCTATCCCCAAATTTTTGATATAATTTATTAATCAAACTAAGGCAAATTATCATTAGATATGTTTAAATTTTACCATCCATTACATAATCAAAAATTGAGTGTTATAAATGGTGGGCAATTGTCAAAACATGAAAATTGCAAAACAAAATAAACCTAGAAGTTATTTTCTTTTTTTTTTTGAGACGGAGTTTCGCTCTCGTTACCCAGGCTGGAGTGCAATGGCGCGATCTCGGCTCTCTGCAGCCTCCGCCTCCTGGGTTCAGGCAATTCTCCTGCCTCAGCCTCCTGAGTAGCTGGGATTACAGGCACGTGCCACCATGCCCAGCTGATTTTTTGTATTTTTAGTAGAGACAGGGTTTCACCATGTTGACCAGGATGGTCTCGATCTCTTGACCTTGTGATCCACCCGCCTCGGCCTCCCAAAGTGCTGGGATTACAGGCGTGAGCCACCGCGCCCGGCCCAGAAGTTATTTTCTAAGTACAAAGCATTCTGAATTACACAGAACCTGTAAAACAGCAAAGTTCATGACAGCAATGATATTTTAGTGCATTTGAATTATAAGTAACTAAGGCTATTAAAAAATAAAAGATGGAACATGGCGCCGTGGCTCATGCCTGTAATCCCAGCACTTTGGGAGGCCAAGGTGGGCAGATCACAAGGTCAAGAGATCGAGACCATCCTGGCCAACATGGTGAAACCCTATCTCTATCAAAAATACAAAAATTAGCTGGGTGTGGTGGCGCGCACCTGTAGTCCAGCTACTCGGGAGGCTGAAGCAGGAGAATTGCTTGAACCTGGGAGGTGGAGGTTGCAGTGAGCCAAGATCACACCACTGCACTCCAGCCTGGTGACAGATTGATACTCCATCTCCAAAAAAAGAAAAAATAAAAATAAAAATAAATAAATGATTGCTGTTAAAAATATTAAAAGGCCCCAAATCACTGATTGGCATTTGTGTACAGTCATTTCCTATATTCAGAGTAAAATGCTACTTCTTATTTCAAGCATATTGAAAACTTCCCTTAACTAATATGAATCACTACAGAATACATATTAAAGTAGGTCACCAAGAAGATAATAAACTGAAGTCACACCACTTACTCATCTGTACTTGAACTACAATTAAGAATTTCATCATAACTTGCTTAGAATTTGATACTGCTGGATCAAGTCTGTTGCTTGATTACAAAAATTTAAAGAGAAAGAGGAAAGCATCAAGACTTCCTAACAAAATAATTCCAACTAAGCACCAAGCTGACTCAAAAGGATTATGGTTAGTCCCTTATTTCTATTAAAAAGTTTAGACATGTTACAATAGATCCATTTAGCTATGTTAAGCACTTTAGTAACAGGCCAAGTAAATTAATACGTTTCATTAGCTAAGTCACTGGAATAGTAAATGCCTCATAAATAAAACTTAAGTTGATTCGTAATACAAGTTAATAAGAGCAGGAAGCTATAAAGATAAACAAAAAAATTGTTTGCACCATGATGTACCTTTGAGGTCGACTTTCAGGAAAAATGTTTTTTTTTTTTTTTTT
>NW_016107498.1:3902150-3903145 GCF_001604975.1 Cebus imitator | reverse complement strand
ATTTTTTTGGTGACAGGGGTCTTGCTTTGCCACCCAGGCAGGATCAGACCTCACCGCAGCCTGAACTTCCTGGGTTTAAGCAATCTTCCCGTCTCAATCTCTGGAGTAGCTTGGGCTACAGGCATGAGCTACCATGCCCAACTTATATCAATTTAACGAGTACATAAAAAAAGAAAAAACACTGAAGATATTAAGAAATGATTTATAAAGTAATGTTATCACTTGAAAAATAAAATACTGAGAATCTGTTCTTAAAAAATAATATACTGAAGACTAGCTTAAAGGAATGGGGTTTTGATTTTTCCAAGGTCTTTAAAAAGTATTGGTATTAACTTTTATAAGAGAAAAACTTTTTCTAAGTATGGTGGTAAAATCTCAGAGTTGTTATAAGTTACTTTACTGCCTTTACTTTGTCCTTATTTTCTCTCTGGCATTAAAAATGCTGTCAAATAGCATTTTCTGCAATAATGGGATTGTTTTATACCTGTGCTGATAGGTAACCACTATCCACGTGACTGTGGAACACTTGAAATATGGCTAGGCCACTGAGAAACTATAGTTTTAATTTAACTTAATTTTAACTGCCACATGCAGCTACTGAATTACCTATAACTCACTCTTGTCTAGGTTAACCAGACAATGGAAGTTAAAATAGAGACTTACTCAGTCAACAGTTAATTAGTGGAAGATATTCAGAACATTGTATTTCATCCTTATGTGTTATGTTTCACTTTTAATTTTTTATTTTGGGAGAGAAAAAAAGTAGCCCTTTCCCTCAAAGGCCAGGGTCTAGACTTCTCTATTTCAGCATTACTCTCTTCTAGGTGAGCTACACGTCAGTAGAACAGAGGAGTAAGGTAGAAGAGAAATGTCTTGCACTATAAAAGCACATCTCAGGCAGGGCGCGGTGGCTCACACCTGTAATCCAAGCACTTTGGAGGCCAAGGCGGGCGGATCACCTGAGGTTGGGAGTTCAAGACCAGCCTGACCAACAT
>NW_016107498.1:3890701-3902140 GCF_001604975.1 Cebus imitator | reverse complement strand
AAAAAAAAAAAAAAAAAAAAAAAAAGCATATCTCTCCTCTAAAAACAGAACAAAACAACTGACAGAATGTTCTTTTGAGCAAATCTCTCTATTCTTTGGCAGTAATTGTGTCCACATTTATGTGACAAACAAGTATTTCAGTACTTCTGAACTATGATTTGAATATTAATATACTCAAGTTATAAATGGAGAAGTCCTGGCTCCTAAAAAAAGTTTCTTGGTAGAACAAGCTGAAAACTTTGCTATTATGAATGTAAGAAAATGGCCAGGTTCACCGGGCATGGTGATTCACACCTGTAATCCCAGCACTTTGGGAGGCCGAAACAGGCGGATCACCTGAGGTCGGGAGTTCAAGACCAGCCTGACCAACGTGGAGAAACCTTGTCCCTACTAAAAATACAAAATTAGCCAGGCGTGGTGGCAGATTCCTGTAATCCCAGCTACTTGGGAGGCTGAGGCAGGAGAATCTCTTGAACTCGAGAGGCGGAGGTTGCGGTGAGCCTAGTTCATGCCATTGGACACCAGCCTGGGCAACAGAGTAAGACTTTATCTCAAAAAAAAAAAAGAAAAGAAAAACAGAAAACAGCCAAGTTCACAAAGCCTATCTGTTACAAGGGAACTCAGAATGCTTTTGCAGCCTGCCATCTTCAGTACCTGCCTTTCCAGTCAGTCACCTCTTCCCCACCATTTCCCTGATCCTCTGACTTGACAGCTCCTGGAACTTGGCTTTCCCATCTTTAGGTACATGCAGTGACGAAGGTACTGCTGAAGTTAGAGGCAATCTACAGCTTTGTATTTCAGGAAGCAGGCAAACCAAAGGTAGGAACATCTTCTGATGATAAGATGGGACATTTTTTATGAATACAACTTCAGAAAGCATCAAGTTTCAAGGGTCTTTGCATTTGAAAGGATTTGGCTTCGAAGTATTACATTATAAAAGAGTCTTTTTAAGGAGACATGTAAAAAGTAACTCATGCCCAGTAGCTCCAACCCAGCTTCGAACAGATTTCTAGACTTAGACCTTTAGATTTCTAAGATAATAGAAAATTCCATGAAGGTAGAGGGGAAGAGGGAAATAATGATCTAATATTAGTAAAGTGCTATAAATCTTACAGTAAAATATACTACATAAATGACTAGAAGTAACAGTAAATAATATTAAGACACTATATATTACGATACTAAATAAATACACTATAGAATGTACATGTAGTAATCACTATCTATGGGTTGACAAATACATCAGAATAAACACGTCTTTTTTATTAATTTTACAACATAACTGCTAAAGTAATTATTTTCCTTCATCAAGTTAGTTACCACTCAAGTGATAACGCCCACTTGGAAGTCTCCCATGTTAAAGCCTTAACATGCTTTGGTAGTTTTCTTTTTCTCATGTAGCAGTTGCGTTTCTCATGACACCTAATTCCTCCTCTAAACTCTAAGTAGATATAATTCAGATCTGATAGTCCCATGGACCCAAACTTTGAGGCCGTGGACACCTGTGATTTCATCTTCAGATCCTAAGCACCTAATTCTGAGCCCGCAAGTAATCAGGTACATAAAGGCGCAACACTGAATATATTTTTTAAATGCCTACATTTGCCTTCATTTTAAACAAAACTATGTGGGGATACTGTGTGTAAATAAGAGGGACATAAAATTGAGTCTAAGGCTTGCAAACTAGATAAGGTAGATCTAGGTAACACCCAGTTTTTCACGATATTCAGCCACTGTAGATTTCTTCTCATCTCATCAAATCATAGTATCCTTAGCTAAATCACTTTAGAGACCTAAAATCACTTTCTGAGCTTTAGTAATAGCTGAACAGTTTCAAAATGAAAACGACTGTTTTTTCCTTTGCTAATAAACATAGACAATTACATTATGTGCCTAGTTAATACTCAATGAAGGGAAGGACAATTAGAAAATAAGATTTTTGTCTACTCTTTTACTGAATGATCATGTAATAAAGACAAGATTTTATGCAAACTTTTACTTTGGGAACATTTGTTTAGGTAGTGCAAGTTTTCATTGTATTAGGACTTCCCTCTGTCTGCATATTTGTTTATAATTAGGCTATTTCTTTTCCCAATGATCCACTCCACTTTCTAGGAATGAATTTGCCTTAATAGCCTTTCATTATGATCTTAGATTCCTATTCTCATGCAAACACACACAGCATGCAAACCGAGTCTTTCAGACTGGAAATAAGAAAACAGAAAACTTCTAAAGAGACATCAAGTAATTCCTGATCTCTATCCATATATTTATCTTGCAGAGTATTACTGGAAATTATAAGAAAACAGAAAACTTCTGAAGAGACTTCAAGTAATTCCTGATCTACATATTTATCTATCATAGGAAACATTTACGACCACCCACAATCACCAAAACTCATATACTTGCCATAATTAGGTTCAGGTCTCTTGTTTCTCAAATGAATGTCCCTTTTTCTATAATTTCAGTGCAATGTGAAGAATCCAAGGATGCTTATGTTTTAAGTCAACAGTAATTAAATATGTTTTACAAGTTCCTGCAGTCATAAAGATAATACATGTGAATTGGTTTGATAAAAGGCTATTTAAAAAACAAAATAATCTATACATACTTCCTTAGAAAATCATCAGTGGTTTAAAAGAGATGGATGCCATCCCATTTGTACTGCCCTTTGTTTTCTAGAAAGAAAGCTAAATATTAATACTTCGGTAATTTGAAGGATTGGGGAGAAATTAGCTCTGTTAGCAGCATATTATGTTATGTTTTTTAGGCTTCTGGGAACTGAACAGCATTTGCTGAAAAACTTTAGACCATTTCTGTGCTAAAACTGGATGATAAAATATTTTCAATAAAAGGAACATACACCAATTACTATTTAAATATTCTTTATAGAAAGTAAAAAATTGGGTAACAGATACATTGAGAATAGCCTTCCTCATAGAAAAAACTTTGTGATATAAAACATTCAAATCATTATAGTTATAAAGAATAAGCTCTGAAACCTCTTTCGAAATGTTATGAAACTAGGTTGGATAATTGTGAAAATAAACTGTCATTTTGACAGAATTATAGGAAGAGAGAGTATCTTTACTGAATGGAAAATCCTTCTGATTTATAAAAATGAGAAAATAGAAAAAGTGATAATATAATTTTCGAAGATTCTGACTTCCCATTTTATTTTGCTCAGTATAGTCTTCATCCTACTGTAGGGATCACACAGGCTTCACTGTTAAGAAGTACAATGCTCTATCAGTTTGATCGCCACTGCTAGGCAAAGAATCCCTTCATAATATAAAGATAAAAACTGAAAATATTCTTCTACAGTTTCATGAATAGATAACAAAAAGCACTTTGTCTTCATGTTGTTATTTTGCCCTCAGCAAAAAGCAAGATGCCAAGTACTCTCCTCTCACTTTAGACTCAAAGATGTTCTTAACCACGCGGCTGTAAACTAGCTAGGTTTTAACTAGCTGTGGGTTGTGGATGCTTTTTCAGATAAATCACACACAACGCAACTGAAGATAACTATAAACCTCCTGGAGTCAGAAATCTGGACAATAAAAGACTAAATGCAGAGTTAAGAGAATTTTTAAAAAATAATTTAGATTTTTGTTTCAAGATAATTCTTATAAAGATTTCCAAGTTTTTAACATGCTGTTATCATTAAAACAACAGGTGAATGTTAGTGAGGGAGCAAGAGAGGTTGAAAAACATTTCAAAGCTTTACTTAGCTAACAACAATAAGCCAAACTGCTACTTTTGAAAAGGAGATAGGAGGCTGGGTACAGTAACTCATGCCTATAATCCCAGCACTTTGGGAGGTTGAGTCGGGTGGATCACCTGAGGTCAGGAGGTGGAGACCAGGCTGGCCAACATGGTAAAACCCCGTCTCTACTAAAAATACAAATATTAGCTGGTTGTGGTGGCAGATGCCTGTAATCCCAGCTACTACGAAGGATGAGGCGGGAGAATCGCTTGAACCCAGGAGGCAGAGATTGCAGTGAGATCGTACCACTGCACTCTAGCCTGGGTGACCAAGGGAGACTTCATCTCAAAAAAAAAAAAAAAAGAAAAAGAAAGAAAGAAAGAAAAGGAGATAGTAAAATGGCTATGAATAAAATGTATCTTTTCTTCAACCTAGCTCATCTTTCACTTAAGAATCACTACCTACTGAGCCGGGTGAGATGGCTCGCACCTGTAATCCCAGCACTTTGGGAGGCCAAGGCAGGCGGATCACGAGGTCAGGAGATCGAGACCATCCTGGTCAACATGGTGAAACCCCCGTCTCTACTAAAAAACAAAAAAATTAGCTAGGCATGGTGGCACACACCTGTAGTCCCAGCTACTCGGGACGCTGAGGCAGGAGAATTGCTTGAACCCAGGAGGCAGAGATTGCAGTGAGCCGAGATCATGCCACTGCACTACAGCCTGGGTGACAGTGCAAGACTGTCTCAAAAAAAAAAAAAAAAAAGAAAAGAAAAGAATCACTCACTATTGATCTATTTGCATAGTAGCATGGACTTTCATTCTTTTGTGAGAATTACTGGAATATATGGGCTGATGTTTCTGACTAGATAACATTTAACTTAATTTTGTACAGTTAAGCTTTTATTATATTGACAATAAAACCTCAACAAAATTACAGACGGCAATTTCATCCTTATTATAATCTAATCATCTCATTAAAGCAATTATACCAGGTTAAGGATGTCTAATAGAAATGTTAAACTTGGTAAATTTTGGCACACAGGGTCCTTAGGGATTTCTTTTTCCGCATTACTATCAAATAGACAAATGGTAAAAGACGTGACAGAGTTCTTCAAGTTCTTTTATATATGTAAAATTGTATACCTTATTCTTTTCAGATATACACTACTATATTTTCTGGATTACAAACTTTTAAAACACACTGTAGAACATAAATGCTAGGTTTTAATATTCCTTAGTTCTTTACTTTGTATTTTCTCACCCTGGTTATAAGGAAAACAGAAAATGAGCTTTCTGTTTATAAGACTTCAGACGCTGTGGTGACAGCATGCTTCAACCCAACACAGCAACAGTGCACTTACTCAAGGCTGGTGCCGGCACAAGCTCCACTGCACAAGCCAATGTGGCCCAGGAAGCTGCTGTGTGCCAGTAGTTTGTAAAAATACAGCACAACATCACTCACAATGAGACAAAGCTCCTAGTGTCTTAAACTTCGATGGACCATACAACATGACCAACCTCCTAAGGAATCATTAATCATTACTAAAGAAACAGAAATGTCATAAACCCTGTTCAAAGCTGGACACAGGACATGGAGTTGCTACCGTTACAGTTAAGTTTTATTTTTGGCTTTCTGATACCTAAAGTATATTCAGAAGCTATTTTATCTTATTTTTTTTACAAAAGCCTGCGTTGTTTTTAAATGTCATAAAATGTTTAGAAATATAATTTCTCCTATGTAATGAAACTAATAAGACTACATTTTATAGGTACAGTAAAGGAGAGTTATAGTTATAAATGTAAACATCAAAATAACAGCATACAACAGATGCTGAAGAAAAGTCAGAAGTATGGCCGGGTGCAGTGACCTCATGCCTGTAATCCCAGTACTTTGGGAGGCAGAGGAGGGTGGATCACGAATCAGGAGTTGGAGACCAGCCTGGCCAACATGATGAAAGCCCGTCTCTATTAACTCACAAAAATTAGCTGGGCATGGTGGCAGGTGCCTGTAATCCCAGCTACTTGGGAGGCTGAGGCAGGAGAATTGCTTGAACCTGGGAGGTGGAGGCTGCAGTGAGCCAAGATTGCACCATGGCACTGCAGCCTGGGCAACGAGCAATACTCTGTCTTGGGGGAAAAAAAAAGAAAAGTCAGAAGTAAAAGCTTGGCGCCTTTACAACCCAGTTAGAGAAAAGTATCTGGGTAGCTGGATGGGTAGGAGACTAGGACTGGGGGCATAAATAGAAAATGCAAATCAAAACCTCTCATCTCACAGGACAAAATCCATTCAGTGAGTAGTTCACAGACTCTTTTTTTTTTTTTTGAGACACAGTTTCGCTCTTGTCACCCATCTGGGGTACAATGGTGCAATCTCAGGTCACTGCAACCGGGGTTCAAGCAATTCTCCTGCCTCAGCCTCTTGAGTGACTGGGACTACAGGCACACGCCACCATGCCTGGCTAATTTTTTGTATTTCCAGTAGAGACCAGGTTTCACTATGTTGGCCAGGCTGATCTTGAACTCCTTACCTCAGATAATGTGCCTACCTCTACCTCCCAAAGTGCTGGGACTACAGGCATAAGATAATGCGCCCGATTCTTGTTGTCATTGATCATATTCTGCAGGTACAATTTTCCCAAAATTTTAACTTACCAAGTTTAGTACTCACATCCCAATTTGCCTTATTTATTTATTTCCCAAAATTTTAACTTGCCAAGGTTAGGGCTCACATCCCAGTTTGCTTCATTGATTGACTGATTAATTGATTGAACCCAGGTTGGAGTGCAGTGATGTGATCTCGGCTTACTGCAGTCTCTGCCTCCTGGGTTCCAGTGATTCTCCTGCCTCAGCCTCCCAAGTTGGGATTACAGGTACGTGCCACCACACCCACCGAATTTGTGTTATTTAGTAGAGATGGGGTTTCACCATGTTGGCCAGAATGGTCTCAAACTCCTGACCTCAAGTGATCCACCCCCACCTAAGCCTCCCAAATGGGATTACAGGTGTGAGCCACCAGGCCTGGCCCCAATTTGCTTTAAAAACCAGTTGGATCCTCAAGCTATTTGTGAAATATGGGTAGGGGTTAAGAACTATGTGAAATAGTTTTTAATCTTTTACTTTCAAAACTTTCTACATTGATCAGGTCTGCATAGCCTCCTGAAGCCTTACACCAATTCTACTCATGACTGTTTCCATTTATCCCTGACTCTTACTGCTTTGTGGTCTCATCAGGCAGAAGAATTCAGGCTGCGCTCAGACTTCTGTACTTAATGTAAAAAATCAGCACAATGTATGGAATGTATGGATTCATTTCTGTGTATATTCTAATATGTTTCTTCAACCATGGCTTCTGAGGACAAACAAAAATACTACTGATTTTTAGGTCAACTTTCTTATTAAAAAGTAAGGATTTAAAAATCAAACACTTGAATATAGTTTCTGAAAATTCATAATTACATTTAGCTTGATTTAAGGTTGCTTATTTGTATTTAACATAAATAACTAAATGAAACCTGAACTTCCAAATAGCAAGTACACGAGAAAACATCCTCCTATATTAAGGTGACCTATCTAAAAATAAAAAATACCATGACCTTACTTCAGAAATTTTTTGCTTTCAAAAAATGGACTATGTTGCAAGAAAAAGACTAGAGGAAAACTTAAATATAATTTGGGACCAAATACATAAGTGAATATGGAAAGTTAGAAGGCATTTCATTTTTAAATGAATGATATTTCGCACTTATATAGGAGCTTATATATATATACAAAGTGCTTTACGATGATTACTCATTGACAGCCCATTCATCAATGTAAATAAACGTGGTTTACAATCTGTTAACAAATGTAAGCACTTTGAGGCAACCAAATACCCAAGAGAATCTATTTAGTAACAAATTCCTGGACTAGCAGATAGATGTGAGAAAAAAACATAAAGAGATCTGTCATGATATAACATATAAGAAGTTACTAATGTTAATGACTGATATTAAGATGTCAAGTGTTAGGAATTATTAAAAAATGGAAGGGTTTATATTAAGGAATAAGTAAAACAAATGAGGCATAAGTCAACAAATAGTCCAAAAGGTAAGGCTACCAATAACTTGTACATATATGAAAGGTTAACTCTTTTAGATGTGGAGAGAAACTGAAGTTATAATATAAATGTCAACCACATTGCTAGAATCTGATCCCCAGTTACTAAGATATTCCAAAACAACAACAAATTAATGTAGTGTCTGATATTTTTTCTTTTGTAATTTATCCCAAAATACCTTATCAATACATTCACTTCTGCCAGCAAACCAGATAGCAGGAAATAATCAAATTTTATGTATTTATGTTTAAAAAACAGTCTCCAAATCTTTGGGCAAATTTAATTTCCTATAAAACAATGTGAAAACTCATTTTTTTCCTCAAATTCTACCAGGTGCCTTAGGGATGATAATGCTTAGCACCTCTGCCAATGTATTTATGTCTTTGCAAAAAGAACACTTGTCAACCATTTTGTAAAGTAAATATGCAAGTTATTTGAACTGTACTTGGAAAACAACTGAAAACACAGATTAATACATCATAAAAAGATTAATTCCCTTTAAACAAAGACATTCTTATAAAGCATGGTAACACACAGGCACAATAAAGAATATAAATTGTATATAATTATTGGCAGAAAATCTAATTCATTACAAAGCCTACACCTTTGAGGAAGGGGACATTTTCATACAAAGAAAAGTATTACACTATTATACAACATTTTTAATTGGACATGTACAAATTTTTGGCACATTAAAAAGAACTGAAAGGACTACAAAATAAGAACCAAAGAAACTAAAACAAAGATACGGGAGAGAGAAAAAGTTCTCAGAATGAGAAACACTAAGTATTGACATAGAAGAGAAACAAAAAATAAGCTGGCTGAGCTTCCTGAAATGTTGTGTGTAACAGAAGTATGCTGTGGGTGCAGGTGTCTGTACTGTGTTTGGGCAGCAGTACTTTTCTACCTTGCTGCAGCCGGCTGCACGTGGCCTGGGTACGATCTTCTGCTGCTGGTCGCTTGCCTCTGCCTCGCCAGAAACGACTGTCCTGAGCCTGTGCTTGCCAGTCTATCTTCAGCTGCCTTTTTATGCAGAGTCATTCCCTGCAACATTAAAACAAAAAAAAGGAATCAATAAAAAAAAGTGGAATCTACTTTCACAAAAGAAGATTTCATCATGCAGAATTTGTTACACTGCATCATACAGCACAATTAGGAATATTAATTCTATTCACTATAGATTAAAATCTCATAGAGGCATTTTAGTTCCCACAATTAGGTAGAAATTTTCTTTGGAAAAATTCAGGCTTAAAAGTCTTATTTTACAACAAACAAAACAGCAGATAATAGAGACAGGCATTACCCATACTCAATCATACTTCCTTTCAAATTAAATGTAGAAAGTGATTTTCCAAGGAAGACAGCACGATTGGTAGCAGTAGATTCACTCCAGGGGTAGAAATCACAGGTTTTATTTAGAATGAGAAACACAAAAGCTTTTGTGTTGTTTCTTAAGGTGGAAACCACACTAGGTAATGTACATACCACCATGCTGTTTTTCTTCACTTCAAGCCAGACCTGAATTCTCAAACAAATTAAGAAAACTTCCTGACAGTCCACAACAGAGGGCCCAACCAAGAGGAGGGGGTCTTTCTTGAAGACAGGAGAAGGGTCGCCAAATAGTTTAGAAGGGAGAGAAGGCAACTGCTGGACTCAGAGCACCTTAACAGGAGGGAGGAAACCTCCAGGGCACTCCCTGACTGCAGAGGAATGACAAGAATATGATAATGACACTATTTACAAAAGGCAGAAGTCTATGAGTAGATCAGGAAAAAAGCAATTTTTTGGTACTCATTTAACAAGACAATGAAGAATCCTAGCCAGAGAAACATTAAGAACTGAGAGATGGCCAGGGTGTAACACTCTGGGAGGCTATGGTGGGAAGATCACTTGAGGCTAGAAGCTCAAGACCAGCCTTAGCAAAATAGCAAGAGGCCCTCTCTCTAAAATAATAAAAAATTTAGCTGCGCGTGATAGCATGCCCATAGTCCCAGCTACTTGGAAGACTGAGTTGGGAGGATCACTTGAGCTCAGGAAGTTGAGGCTGCAGTGAGCTGTGATTACACCACTGCACTGCAGAATGGGAACACTGCAAGACCTTGCCTCAAAAAACAGTAACGACAACAAAAACAAAAGAACTGAGAGCTGTTGTTTAATCTCAACAATGACTGAATGCAAGTAAACTGCTGGGCATAACTGAAAGCAGGCAGCAAGGAAGAAAAAACTAATCAAGAGGCAAAAAGAGAGCCAAGTGGAAAAGCCAAACTACAGGATGCAATGAACTATGTGCAGAAGACAGAAAACTGGAAGATACATCACTAGCTAGTTTCTAGAGAAAACATAGGTTCTGACTTTGCATTTTTTCTTTTTTCATTTTTTTTAGATAGAGTCTTGCCACTAGCTGCCCATGCTGGTCTTGAACTCCTGGGCTTAAGAGATCCTTCCACCTTGACCTCCGAAAGTGCTGGGATTGCAGGTGTGAACCACTGCGCCCAGCCTCAGCTTTGCATTTTTAATACAATTTCAGTCTATCCTATCAACCCAAAAACACAATATTTTCCAAATGACAAAAATCTAAAACACATTTTTAAACTCAACTTGAAATCAGAGCATTTAAAGTTTTGAATAAAACTGACAAATATTTTATTGGTAATCTTTAACTTACAAATTTGGCTACACATACTAAAATTTATATTTTATTTAAATATTCTAATTTTTTCACTTTCACATTTCAAACAGTTTATTAAATTCTTCACACAGGTTAAAGACCTCAGCATAGGGCATTCTCTGAGCTACTTAATACCTCTTCCCACCACTCATCATTTACATTTTCATTTAAGTTTTGAGACGCAGAACTTTCTGAATGTAAGCATGATGGTTTACTTATCTGAACATAACTTTGGGGAGTCTATTTGGCATTATACCTTCACTCTCTGAAGAGTTAAAAATTAGAACTTTTTTTCTTTTTTTTTTGAGACGGAGTCTCTGTCACCAGGCTGGAGTTCAGTGGCGAGATCTCGGCTAACTACAACCTCCAACTCCTCGGTTCAAGCGATTCTCCTGCCTCAGCCTCCCTAGTAGCTGGGACTACAGGTGCACGCCGCCATGCCCAGATAATTTTTGTATTTTTAGTAGAGATGGGGTTTCAACATGTTGGCCAGGATGGTCTCAATCTCTTGACCTCATGATCTGCCCGCCTCAGCCTCCCAAAGTGCTGAGATTACAGGCGTGAGCCACCGAGCCCAGCCAGGACTATTCATTAGAACCACTTCACAGAATAAATTAATCTGGTTCCGTAAGAAACACAATATGTGAAGTCATAAAAATCAATCAAGAATATGAATTATTGGGCCGGACGCAGTGGCTCACACCTGTAATCCCAGCACTTTGGCAGGCCGAGGTGGGTGGATCATGAGGTCAGGAGTTCAAGATCAGCCTGGCCAACGTGGTGAAACTCTGTCTTTACTAAAAATACAAAAATTAGCCAGATGCGGTGGTACATGCCTGTAATCCCAGCTACTTAGGAGGCTGAGGCAGAGAATTGCTTGAATCCAGGAGGCAGAGGTTGCAGTGAACCGAGATTGCACCACTGTACTCAAGCCTGGGCAACAGAGTGAGACTTCATCTCAAAAAAA
>NW_016107498.1:3882051-3890181 GCF_001604975.1 Cebus imitator | reverse complement strand
TTTTTTTCTTTGAGACAGAGTCTCACTCTGTCGCCCAGGTTGGAGTAGAGAGGTGCAATCCTTGCTCACTGCAACCTCCGCCTCCCGGGTTCAAGCAATTCTCGTGCCTCAGCCTCCTGAGTAGCTGGGACTACAGATGTGTGCCACCATGACTGACTAATTTCTGTATTTTTACAGAGGTGAAAGACCTCAGTCTATTTTGACACAGGTTGAAGACCTCAGTCTATTGCAAGGGCATTCTCTGAGCTATTTATTACCTCTTCCAGCACTCATCATTTCCCTCAACCATCACTTCCATCAACCTCTCCTTCCCAAGTTCAAGTGATTCTCCTGCCTCGTCCTCCCAAGTAGCTGTATTTTTAGTAGAGAAGGGGTTTTACTATGTTGGCCAGACTGGTCTTAAGCTAATGACCTCAGGTAATCTGCCTGCCTTGACCTCCCAAAGTGCTGAGATTATGGGCATCAGCCACTATACCCGGCCATAGATATGCCATTTTGACCAAGGGAAATATAGATGTGAAAATAATATATATGAAATTTATGAATTTTTGATGGAGATTAAATCACAGTGTTCAGAGGCCAGACATTAACCTTTAGGCAATATCAATTATAACTGTAAAATAAAAACAATGGTACTGTGCCATAACAGAGCTAAAGGGTCACAGGGGGATGTTAAAAGGAATCTGGGGCCAAGTGTGGTGGCTCACACCTGTAATCCCAGCACTTTAGGAGGCTGACGCAGGCAGATCACAAGGTCAGGAGTTCGAGACCAGCCTGACAAATATGGTGAACCCGTCTCTACTAAAAATACAAAAATCAGCAGGCATGATAGCAGGTGACTGTACTCCCAGCTACTCGGGAGGCTGAGGCAGCGAATCAGTTGAACCCAGGAGCCGGAGGTTGCAGTCAGCTGAGATTGTGCCACTGCACTCCAGCCTGGGTGACAAGGCAAGATTCCATCTCAAAAAAATATAAAAATAAAAACATAAAAGAAATCTGGTCCCATTTCTTCATTTCTTGTCTCAGATAGCTTTTTTTTTTTTTTGGGAAAGAGTCTTGCTCTGTCACCCAGGCTGGAGCGCAACGGTGCGATCTCGGCTCACTACAACCTCCCCTTCCCAAGTTCAGGCGATTCTCCTGACTCAGCCTCCCGAGTATCTGAGATTACAGGCATGTGGCACCAAACCCGGCTAAGTTTTGTATTTTCAGTAGAGGTGGGGTTTCACCATGTTGTCCAGGCTGGTCTCTCCTCCTGACCTCATGATCCACCTGCCTGGCCTCCTAAAGTGCTAGGATTACAGGTATGAGCCATCACACTCGGCTAACTAACATTTTTTAAAAGGCAGAAGTGGTCTTATTGAAAAGAACAAAAATCAAAAGGAAGACAGAAAGTCTTGGGAAAATACTGAAAGAAGTGCAGCACTCTTGAAAATCCCTCTTGAAAATCCCTAACTATTCACATCCCAACCAGGATGCTAATGAGTATCAGTTTTTGTGTTGGGATATTCAATTTCAAAACCTCCAGTGGTTCAGGGTCTGACAATGTGAACATTTTCCAAACCCCGTGAGATAAACTACCCTCAATCAAAGTGCCATTCTGTAAAGACACTGAAATAATCTCATAAAACAAAAACTATTGCATCTGTTTAGATGGTATTAGTGTCCCTTCCCTTAAAATAAAGTCTCTGAGGGACAGAAATTAGACTGACATTTATCTTTCTATCCTCTAGAAATAATGATGTTTTCAAAATGCTCTAACCCTGTTTACAGTGGTTCTCATATCAGCTTTTCAGTTCAGAAATAGCATTAAGATTCTGTTAGTGTATGTTAGGATAGCAATTACTTTCAGATTCATTTGGTAGAATGACTTCTACAGTAAAGGGAATATTAAGTATTACATATTCATTTAACTTTTCATTATTCTCCAAAGTACTATGTTCTTACCATATTGTACCAGGCACTAACAATGTATTTTTCTTCCATCTCTCTTTGACTCTTTGTTTTCTCATATTCTTTCTAAAAAAGCAAAAGCACATGTAAATATGTAAAGATATAAAATAACTCAATATAAATAAAATACTTAAAATTAATCGTTAAAACCCACGGACACAACTGTAAAATATAACAAGGCTCCGAGGACATTAAAATCAAAATGCAACTATTTTATTATACAGAATAGTAAACTACCTCTAATGAGTGAAACAGTCGGTCTCGTTCTTGGAGCTGATTTTTAAGAGCTTGTATTTCTGGTGCTGCTCCTTGATTCTGTTTAGGATCTAAAGTACGAATAACCTGCAAAAAATAATAGAAAAATTTTAAAAGTCTCAAACTTAAAGAATGTAACATTTGATAAAAGAATTAGTATTTTTTTTTAAATGAAAGGATAAACGTATGAAAAATCAAAGGTTATCTTACAAGGGTATTTTAAAAAGTAAATGTGGCCTGGAGTGGTGGCTCATGCCTGTAATCCCAGCACTTTGGGAGGCTGAAGCAGATAGATCACTTGAGCTCAGGAGTCTGAGACCAGCCTCGACAACATAGTGAGACCATCTCTATAAAAAATACTTAAAAATTAGCTGGGTGTGGTGGTGCACCCATATAGTCCCAGCTACTCAGAAGGCTGAGGCAGGAAGATCCCTTGAGCCTGGGAGGTCGAAGCTGCAGTGAGCTGAGATTACATCATGTGCTCCAGCCTGGGCAACAGAGCAAGACTCTGTCTCAAAAAAATTAAAAAAGCAAATGAATGAAATAGTATTAACTGTAACTTTAAATAAAATTTTCTGGGGTATATAATATTTGTACAAACATAAAGCTTTTTACCTCTATAAATTCCAATTATAGAAAGTAATTCTGGCTTAAAATTAATAAATGCAGTTATGTACCATATAACAATGTTTCAGTCAACAATGAACCATATATATGATGACCACCATCATATTGTAAAGGAGCTGAGAAATTCCTATCACACAAATACCATTGTGTAACCATTTTCTTACACTACTCAGTACAGTAAAGTGCTGTACAGGTTTTCAGCTAGGAACAATACTCCATATCATATAGTCTAGTTGTGTACTAAGCTATATAGCATCCAGGTGTGCATAAGTACACTCTACAATGTTTACACAATGACAAAATTGCCTAAGAATGCATTTCTCAGAACGTGTCCCTGTTGTTAAATGACTTGTGTCTGTAGAGCAGACACTACTGACAGTAGTCCACTCTTTTCCTTTCCCTCTAATCTAGTCTGCTAGCCTTCTGCCTCTAATCAGATATGTACTTTGGGGAGAGGGTCCTGACTAGTGTAAGCCTATCGCTGTGCCCATCTCTTCCTCTGCTGGCAATCCAGGTTGGCACGGACTTTGGATGTGATTATTCTGACTGGCCAACTAGAGGACTGCTGGGAAAGGTATTTTTACTTCTTCACTCAATATTTTTATTTAGTTTTATTTTAAAAGATAGGGCCTTGCTCTGTCATCCTGGCTGGAGTACAGTGGTGTGATCATAGCCCACTGCAGCCTTGAACCACTGGGCTCAAGTGACTTTCCTGCTCCAGCTTCCTGAACAGCTAGGGTTATAGCTACATGCCACCATGACCAACTAATTTTTTTTTTTTTTAAGATGGAGATTTCGGCTGGTCGCGGTGGCTCAAGCCTGTAATCCCAGCACTTTGGGAGGCCGAGGCGGGTGGATCACAAGGTCAAGAGATCGAGACCATCCTGGTCAACATGGTGAAACCCCGTCTCTACTAAAAATACAAAAAATGGTGGCGCATGCCTGTAATCCCAGCTACTCAGGAGGCTGAGGCAGGAGAATTGCCTGAACCCAGGAGGCGGAGGTTGTGGTGAGCCGAGATCGTGCCATTGCACTCCAGCCCGGGTAACAAGAGCGAAACTCCGTCCCCAAAAAAAAAAAAAGATGGAGATTTGCTCTTGTTTTCCAGGTAGGAATGCAATGGCGCGATCTCAGCTCACCACAACCTCTGCCTCCTGGGTTCAAGTGATTCTCCTGAGATTACAGGCATGTGCCACCACACCTGACTAATTTTGTATTTTTAGTAGAGATGCGGTTTCTCCATGTTGGTCAGCCTGGTCTTGACCTCCTGATCTTGGATGATCAGCCCGCCTCGACTTCCCAAAGTGCTGGGATTACAGGTGTGAGCCACCGTGCCTGGCCATGACTAGCTAATTTTTAAAAACATTTTCTTTGTAGAGATGGAGTCTGGGTATATTGCCCAGACTGACCTCAAACTTGAAAGGGTAGAATAAAAACCCATTTACCTTTAACCTAGAGTCACCAATTGCTTCATTGCCATATTCGATTTCTCTACACACACACACACACACACACACACACACACGGTTACTTATTTGGGAGACTATTTTTTAACGTCTCCAAATAAGTTATTCAGATCTCATAACACATAACCTTTAAAAACTTAAGCACGTATCTCCTTAGATTAAGGATATTAACCTACATAATCACAAACCATCATCATCTGTAAGAAAACTGACCCCCTTAACCCCCAGTCTAGGACTCAGGGGTGAATACATTGATTTGGCAATTAGCAGAGGGTGGGGGTCCTCTTTTCAATGGGTCCCTGTGCTCTCCCACACTCCACAGTCTGTTGGTCTGTTCTTGTTTTCATGACAGTGACTTCTATTCTAAATTCTGGATTTACCTGATGGTTTTTTGAACATGTTATTTAGCTTGTTCCAATAAACCTCATTTTGCCTGTGAACTGGAACTGCAAGGTTACTTAAATTCAGGTTAACTATTATTTAGAATGATACTCCATCAGGAGGCACAGTATATCAGTTGTCCCATCATTAATTAGTGTTGTTAATTTTGTTGACTAGTAAGGTGGCAAGTGCCACTCATTTCCCACACAAAGTACATTTTCCTCTTAGTAATTAGTAAGTAATCCATGGAATGACCTATTTTGACCACTGCTTCTTGCTCAGGTTCTTTTTATTTGTTAAAAGATTTGTTCTTCTCCTGAGAGTTTTCTGCATGAGAAGTTGCTGTAGTGTCAATCCATTACATTTGAGACTTCACTGAAATGTGATCAGAAGGTAATAAAGTGAGATGCCTCCAAATTTCATACTTACACTTTTGGCTTTCTCTAAGTATTTTTTATATCGTTCTTCCATTTGCTTCATTTCCTCTTCTTTCTTTCGTAAAGCTTCTTGTAATTCTTCAATTTTTAAGGCTGCAGATGAGACACAGTACTATATATATAAACATATATTTATCTAACAAATATATATAAATTGTCTATTTTAGATTACAACAATTTTAAAAACATTTTAGTTGACTAACAACAAATAAGCTGGTCTATTTTTATACATAA
The DNA here is from genome assembly GCF_001604975.1 of Cebus imitator. Classification (NCBI taxonomy): domain Eukaryota; kingdom Metazoa; phylum Chordata; class Mammalia; order Primates; family Cebidae; genus Cebus; species Cebus imitator. The sequence continues at coordinate 3,884,831 of NW_016107498.1, read as the reverse complement.
TTTTCTTCTAAAAAAATTCAGATTTTTAATTTTTTTTACAAAAAGCTTTTCTTATAAATAAATTAAAAACTCCAGTATGGATAAACAAAATGTGATACATATATACATTATAATATTATTCACCCTTAATTATGATACATGCTATGACATGGAGACACTATGTTAAGTGAAATAAACCAGATACAAAAGGACAAATATTATATAATTCTACTCATATGAGTGACCTAGAATAGTCAAATTCACAGAGACAGAAAATGGAATAACGGTTATTAGGGGGTGGGAAGAGGGAGGAAGGGAGAGTTATTGTTTAATGGGTAAGAACTTCTGTTTGGCCGGGCGCGGTGGCTCAAGCCTGTAATCCCAGCACTTTGGGAGGCAGAGGCGGGTGGATCACGAGGTCAAGAGATCAAGACCATCCTGGTCAACATGGTGAAACCCCGTCTCTACTAAAAATACAAAACATTAGCTGGGCATGGTGGCATGTGCCTGTAATCCCAGCTACTCAGGAGGCTGAGGCAGGAGAATTGCCTGAACCCAGGAGGCGGAGGTTGCGGTGAGCCGAGATCGTGCCATTGCACTCCAGCCTGGGTAACATGAGTGAAACTCTGTCTCAAAAAAAAAAAGAACTTCTGTTTGAGATGATAAAGTTTTGTAGATGGTTAACAGTGACAGTTGCACAACAATGTCAATGTCCTTAATGTCGTTGGACTACACAGGAAAAATGGCTTAAAATGGTGTGTTTTGGCTGGGTGTGGTGGCTCACACCTGTAATCTCAGCACTTTGGGAGGCCACGGCAGGTGGATCATCTGAGGTCAAGACCAGCCTGGCCAACATGGTGAAACCCCGTCTCTACTACAAATAAAAAAAAATTAGCTGGGCAGGGTGGCTCATGCCTGTAGTCCCAGCTACTAGGGGGAGTTAGGTGGGAGGATGGCTTGAGCATGGGAGGTCAGGCTGCAGTGAGCTGTGATCATGCCATTTACTCCAGTCTGGGCAACACATCCAGACGCTGCCTCAAAAATAAATAAATAAAATTATGTAAACTCACTATCACTATGGCAGTATACAGCAAGCCCATTTAAAAACTATCCTAATTAAGAAAACTCACAGCTGTTGTTAAATCTTGGCTCGAGATCTTCAATAATGGCTCTCTTCTTCTGTAGTTCATTATTGGCTTCATGCAGCTTCTCTCTGTAACAAATAGGTAAATGTCACCTACTACTATTTCTCTCATTTCTTCCACTTCGAAGATCTAGGTTCTTTATACTTGGATTACACTTGCATTGCATGTGTAATGCAATTAATTGCATGCAAGTGATATGAAACAAATATGAAAAGACAAAACATGTATTTAATATATTTTTAAAATAAGTAAAAAGTAAAGACAAAAAAATTCCTTTTTGTTTGAAAAAGTAGTCATTTGTTTTACACAGACCTGCATAAAGAGAGGGTATAGATTTTTTTCTAGGAATAATACTACTTAAATAACTTTGTAAAGGTTTTACCAAGCAAAATCTTGTTGCAAAAAAATGAAGTTCTAAAAATAAGAATTAATAAATAGAACACTACATATCAATAAAAAGAAATAAACAAATGATACATGCAACCACATGAATAGATGTCATAGAATGTTGAACAAAGGAAGTTAAAGGGATAACCATGTATGATTCCATAATGAATGGAAGGTGACATACATCAGCAGTGTGGCTAGTTCTGGGGTCAATCTACTGGGAGGAAGGATATAGAATCCTGGTCGGTCGCTAGATATATTACCTATGTTGATTTGGGTCAACTATATATGTACGTTTGGGAGGCCTTGGCAGGTGGATCACTTGAGGTCAGGAGTTTGAGACCAGCCTGGCCACCATGGCAAAACACAATCTCTGCTAAAAATACAAAAATTAGCCAGGCGTGGTGGCAGGCGCCTGTAACCCAGCTACATGGGAGGGAGAATTGCTTGAACCTGGGAGGCGGAGGTTCCAGTGAGCCAAGATCGCGCCACTGCACTCCAGCCTGGTGACAGAGTGAGACTCTGTCTCAAAAAAAAAACAAAAAACAAAAAACAAAAAAACTAGGAACTTAGGACATGTATTTTATGTGTCATATTCCGACATAAATGCATTTAAATAATTAATCGAAAGTGAGATATTTTTCCCCTGGCATTTGTATAGTATGCGTAATTCTCCCTTTATAATAGTTAATACGGTACCATGTAACATAACTAAGGAAGACGGCTGCAAAAATGGGAAGATATAGAAAATCACTAATTAAAAAAATACAGCACTTTGTTATGTCTATTTCTGATCTTTTCTATGCATAATGCTTAAATAAATCTTTCTCTTTCTCAATATTTTTTGAGGATGTGACATTGTGTGCATATATGACCTATGACAAAGAACATATACAATAAAACAGTTTAAAGAATAATAAGGCTGGGTAAGGTGGCTCACGCCTGTAATCCGAGCACTTTGGGAAGCCGAGGCAGGTGAATCATGAGGTCAGGAGATTGAGACCATTCTGGCTAGCACAGTGAAATCCCGTTTCCACTAAAAATACAAAAAATTAGCCGGGCATGGTGGCACGCGCCTGTAGCCCAGCTACTCCGGAGGCTGAGGCCAGAGAATCGCTTGAACCCAGGAGGCGGAGGTTGTAGTGAGCCGAGATCGTGCCACTGCACTCCAGCCTGGCAACAGAGTGAGACTATGGCTCAAAAAACAAAATAATAATAATAAAACTAAGCCCAATGAATCACTACCATGTTCAAAAAAAAAAAAAAAAA
>NW_016107498.1:3864390-3880751 GCF_001604975.1 Cebus imitator | reverse complement strand
TTTTTTGAGACAGAGTCTGGCTCTGTTGCTCAGGCTGGAGTGCAGTAGTGTGATCTTGGCTCACTGCAAACTCTGCCTGCCTCAGCCTCCCAAATAGCTGGCATTATAGGCACATGCCACCATGCCCCACTAATTTTTGTCTTTTTAGTAGAGACAGGGTTTCGACACGTTGGCCAGGCTGGTCTCAAACTCCTGACCTCAAGTAATTTGCCTTTCAGGGCCTCCCAAAGTGCTGTAATTATAGGCATGGCCCACCGCACCTAGCCCATTGTAGTTTTAAATATGCATGAGACTGGCCATATTGTGAGATATCTGTGACCTCTGTGGTGGGCTAAATTGCGTCTCCTAAAAAGACAAATTGAAGTTTTAATTCTTAGGATATGTCAATGTGTTACTATTTGGAAATTGGGTGTTTGTAGATGTAATTAGTTAAGATGAGGGCACAGTGGATTAGGGAAGGCCCTAAATCCAATGACTGACATCCTTATAAGAAGGTCACGTGAGACACAAACATACAGAGAGAAGAATGATATGTGAAGGTGGACAGAGACTGGAGTGATCTGTCTACAACCAAAGAACACCAGGACTGCTGTCGGTTACCAGCAGCAACAAGGAGCACAGAGCAGATTGTCCCTCCAAATCTCTAGAAGGAACCAGCCTGCTGCCACCTTGGTTCTTCTTCTAGCCTCCAGAACTATGAGAGAATAAATTTATGTTGCCATAAGCCATCTAGTGTGTGGTAATTTGATATGGCAGCTACAGGAACTAATAGGTTCCATCTTCACTAATAAATTCTTTCTGATGAAGATTTTTTCACCTTGTAAATGACTGAACACAGAATAATGGGTAGGTGGTAGTCTTATGAAATGACTATTTTTTGCCATAAAGGAATGAGAATTTTTTTAAGGATAGAATTCGGTATTAAATTCTCATTGCAGGTAATCTCAGAAAAGGCAAAAGTAACATTTTCTGTTCTAGTACAGTAAGACTCTGCCCACTGCTAGAATTGTTAGCAAATCTGTCGCCAGGAGTAGCTTGTGTCTCCCACATTTACCATTTAAAAAACAAAAACTGGGTAGCATGAGGCAAATTGCCAGAGAAGAGAATTTCTTTCCCATACTAGTAGAATAAATCCAGATTATCTTTGTGGTACTCAGGATGTCTGGTTTAGCACAGTGTAATGTTGTAACATTTTAACAGGCTATCTATTCATGGTCACTAATTCAATGCTTTCGAGGAGTTTTGCTAGAAAACAATAAGGAGGATTAAAGTTATTTACTGGGTGCAAGAAAAATTATGAAACATTTCTTATATTGTCAACCTCAGCTATAGATAAAGAGAAATGAAGATTTCTTCTTCATGAAAAAACAAATGTGAATATTTAAAAATTCAACTCATTGGGTGCAGTGGCTCATGCCTGTAATCCCAGCATTTTGGGAGGCCGAGGCGGACAGATCACCTGAGGTCGGGAATTCGAGACCAGCCTCACCAACATGGGGAAACCCCATTTCTACTAAAAATACAAAATTGGCTGGGTGTGGTAGTGCATGCCTGTAATCCCAGCTACTCAGGAGGCTGAGGAAGCAGAATTGCTTGAACCAGGGAGGTGGAGGTTGCAGTGTGCTGAGATCGTGCCACTGCACTCCAGCCTGGGAAACAAAAGTGAAACTCTGTCTCAAAAATAAATAAATAAATAAATAAATAAATAAAAATAAAATAATAAAATTTACTTCATCTTTTAGATCAAAAAGTCCTTATTTGTAATTCAAGGAAATATTTAAAAATCTACTGACAAGCTTTTATAGACTTTTAAAAATTTACTTAAAAAGGAAGATTAGATTGGGTGTGGTAGCATGTACTTGCAATCCCAACTACTCAGAAGGCTAAGGCAGGAGGATTGCTTGAGGCCAGGAGTTCAAGTCCAGCCTGGGCAACACAGTGAGACCCTCTCTCTTAATTTTTTTTTTTTTTTTTTGAGATGGAGTCTCACTCTTTTGCCCAGGCTGGAGTGCAGTGGTGTGATCTCGGCTCACACCTTTGCCTTCTGAGTTCAAGCGATTCTCTTGCCTCAGCCTCCTGAGTAGCTGGGATTACAGGCATCCACCACCATGCACGGCTAATTTTTGTATTTTTAGTAGAGACGAGGTTTCACTGTGTTGGACAGGCTGGTCTCAAACTCCTGACCTCGTGATCCACCCGCCTTGGCCTCCCAAAGAGCTGGGATTACAGGAGTGAGCCACCGCACCTGGTGAAAAAAAATTTTTTTTAAATAAAGAGAATAAGCTGGCAATACTTTAGAGCTGGCAAGCTATAGCCCATGGGCCAAAACCAGTCTGTTGCCTGTTGGTGTCTATAAAGTTTTACTGGAACATGGTCACATCCATTAGTTTACATATTATCTATGGCTGTTTTCGAGCTACAACTATAGAGCTAAGTGGCTGTGGCAGAGACCAGCTTTCAAAGCCTAAAGTAATTACTATTTGACCCTCTATAGAAAGAAGTGTCTGACCCATGATCTAGAGTGTCTCAAACTCCTAACTATGATCATAAATGCTATCACAAAGACAGAAAACCCTGAAGTCTCATTTGAGAAAGCAGTGATTATTCTGACCTGAGAACCTTGGGTGGAAATGACCCTTCAGGCTCTATTAATATGCATTATGATTTTTTATTTCTTCAAGGACCACCTGTGCCACCACCTAGACACTCCGTATCTACCTAACACAAAGCATGTGTATTCTACCATAGAAGAATCAGCCTCAACAGCTTTTATACTTACAGATGTTCTTCAAGCTTCTTTTTTAGAAGGACTGACTAAAAATGAAAAACAAAACTAGTTTATTACCTCACATTTTAGCTAAAACAGTATTTTAGGTTAAAAGTACAATAGTCATTAATTTTTTGAGCAAGCTCTCAGTAACCTGTTTGGTCAAAGAGCTCAAAACACAAAATGTACCCTAGTTTAAATCTCTTTATAAAGGAAGAGAACAGCCCTTAAGCGATGACAATCAGTATAAAATACCCACAGCCTGGATACATAAATTCTCTACTTATAGTCAGGCAAATGAATAAAATAGGAATTAAAAAGCCACTTAATTATAGACCTAATATTCCTGGATGTGGCAGGCAGACAGGACCGTAGTAATAATAAACTTCCCTTAAGACACTTATCTACTATACTGTTTTTCTTGAGTCATAATCAAGTGTTGGGTCCGTTTCTATAAATATATCTGACTTAATTAGTGACTTATGAAAATACACAGATTACAAATAATTTTTGCAATAGATGGTAATGTTTAGAATGGCAAATGCACAGCCTTTAATATGTTGGAGAATGCAGCTTTCACTGGGTAAAAAAAAAAGTCTCCTGAAAAGCAGGAGAGCAAAACTGACCTAAAAATAAACAACGTTTTCTATAGGACCACTAAATTTCATAATTAAACACTTATCGAGTACATACTATTAACAAATTTTATGAAATATTTCATATTGAGATAAATGGTTATATAATTAATTCAGCCAAAATCCAATTAACATAGGCTTATAAAACAAATTGTCCAATAAATCGACACCAGCGATGAGGGAAAAGGAACCCTCACACTAAGTTCTTTTGATAATGATTACCATAATTTTTTGTTCATTTCCATTCTAACACAGTGCTGTAATACTTCAAATTCACTTCTTTCCTCAACATGTTAACTATAGTTACATCAGCAGATCCACATGTCTTCTATCACTGCTCTCCAAATATATAAAAATATAACCCTATTAACTTTATTTTATAAAAAATTTAAAAAAAAATAAAGATGGGGTCTCACTTTGTTGCCCAGGCTGGTCTCGAACTTGTGGGATTCAGTGATCCTCCCACCTTGACCTCCCAAAGTCCTGGGATTACAGGTGTGAGCCACTGCGCCCGGCCAACTCTATTAACTTTCAATTATTGCTAATTTCTTCTTTAGCACAAGGCAAAATGTAAATACTTTTTAGAAACTTCAATTCTGTACTTAAGTTTTCATTAGACTCTAGCAGAACTTTAACTCTGAGATGATAAATAATAAAATAGTTAAATGGGTGGTTAATAAGCCAAACAATGCTCTAAATCGTTTCATAAACACTGTTGTATGTAAATCTCACAGCCTGTGTAGTAATAGCCCATCTTACAGCTGAGGAAGGGCAGGCTGGAGAACATTTCGTAGCTTTCAAGTGGCGGATCTAAAACCCAGGTCTGCCAGACCCCAGAGCCCATGCATGGCCTTCACTTCCAGGCTTCCAATGCTGCAGTGCCTCTCCAAACTAAAGACTGTTTCTACCAAAGCATGGGGCAGCAGGAGGGTAGACTGCATCCAGATAATTTATACAAACGAATAAATTATAATGGGATGGAACAGGAATGAGATGGGGAACAAAACCAAGAGCAGACTTCTCTTTGACCGACTCTTTAACATTCTGATATCCTTTGAATATCTTAATTGTAAAGGCCCTAAACTTATAAGGTTAGTAATCCAGATATTCATTTCGCACAAAACTACCTTAATTAAAATTTTCCGTACCATCAACTATGATGGCAGTCTAAATCCAAAAACTGCTCACTATATAAAAATGAAAAGGAAGCCATACTTACAATAGCCTTGAGCAGAAACCATGCCAAGAGACAGAGAGGACAAATTAGTATGAAGCAAACACAGCAGCCGAGAGAAGGAACGATTTAGCAATTCATGAACAGATAAAAGATATGCACTTTTTTCCCCCTGAGATAGAGTTTTGCTCTTGTTGCCCAGGCTGGAGTGCAGTTGCAAGATCTTGGCTCACTGCAACCTCCACCTCCAGGTTCAAGCAATTCTCCTGTCTCAGCCTTCTAAGTAGCTGAGATTACAGGCACCCGCCACCATACCCAGATTTTTTGTATTTTTCGTAGAGACAGGGTTTCGCCATGTTGGGCACGCTGGTCTCAAACCCCTGACCTCAGGTGATCTGTCCATCTCGGCCTCCCAGAGTGCTGGGATTACAGGTGTAAGCCACAGTGCCCATCCAAGATATGCACTTTTTAAAAAGAAATGTACATTTTTCTTTTTTCTACAGTTTCCTCATCCTGTCTTGTTCTCTGAAGTTTTATATATTGTGGCTAGCTCAAATTATCCATACAGCTGGATATAACAAGGTTTTTCTGCTTCCATACTAAAAACAAATGACATAAAAAATATATTAAAAATGTTCAACCCCTTCTACTCTGACTTAAGATCTCATGAAAAAACTGTGCTTTTGATAACAGAAGCTGGCAGAAATTATGTTTTCTTCTCCAGAGGGGACTGCTTCCTTTGGCAGGTTGCTTTATGTGTTGCACATTCCCAAGATGCAACACTCTAGGTTAGAGAAAGAGAAAAGTAAGACAAAAACATAAAAAAAATTGCTGGGCAAGAACCACGTATGCTGTATTGCACTGCTTATTTTTCTAAGCCATTTGGAGGCACACTTTCAGCTATCTGAATCTTTTCTACTTATAGAAAAGAGTTCAGAGCAAAGTTCTGCTTAGTTTACAACAAGACATCTGGATAGTCATATAAATGGACTAATTTATGTAAATATTGCTTCACAGGGTTGGCATCTCACCTCTGAAATACATTCTGTTAAAGTAAAGGCCCACAGCACATTTAATTAGATTTGATAACCATAGTGATACCTAATCAAGCTATCCCAAATTATCTTTTGAAGAAAAATGCTTTTATGTTTTTTTATTTATGTTTTAATGTAAGAGAACCATGCACAATGGCCATCCTTGTAACACTGAAGTGTAAGCTGATTCTAATATTTTGCCATTTTTACTTCCTATGTACCACATGCCCTTCCTTCCTTCCCATAACAAATCAATAAAAGTCTCCTATGAATCTGGGAGACCAGAATCGATTTTACATTGATCTCAGTTTAAGGAGCCTAGCGATTACACTGAATTAAGAAATGTTGCCCACTTTAGTTCATCTGTAAGATACTTAATTAGACTTAACAATATTTTAATACACTAATGGTAATTTGGTTTCACCTCTTCGTGACTTAGCATTTTGGATAAAAACATGTTTTAAATTTTAATAAGGGCATAAGGAAGTTTAAATGTTGGTGACAATTTTAGGAATCAGAAATCAATCTGGGAATCTAAGAAGGCATGCCAACTTATTAAGGGATGAGCTAACATTACACATGTTAGAATGATGGGCATATTGCCAATATACAAGAGATGATGTCTGGAGAAACTCATTAAACTAGGCCATGGCTGAGCTTTTTGTATCCAATATTCTCAAGTTTTAAATAACATATTTAACTCCTTTTCTTTGCTTCTTTCTGTTTTTATACCCTCTTATGTTAATAAAGCTGAACGGAATTGGCTATATCTATAATTTAGAAGTTAATCCTCCAAAATGACTCTATCAATGGAAACAAACATTTATGCTCAAATGCGAGAGTTTATAGCAAATTACATTGGTAACAGGAAAAAAACAAAACAGCTGGTTGAAGCAAAGACTGATCACCAAAATTTAGTTTTTTCTCCTCTTTACACTATTTTTGAACACTCTAAGTCTTAGTTCTGTTGTTTACTATTCATTAAATATACAGGATTTGCAAAATTTGACTTACTTAAACTTTTGTCAGAGACTGATGACTGTGCTACCCGAGCACTGTGCTAGAAGGTTAACATGCAGGCTGTGAAGAAAGGCAGTCCTTGGCTAATATATTTACCCTATTCTAATCAGAGTGTGCAGAGCTGTGACAGAGACACAGTGTGCTGGGGGATGTAAAAAAAGGGCCAGTGTTGGGGAAGCGAAGGAGTAAGAGGGATTCAGAAATATAGAGATAATGCAATTCTAGGGACGGCATTATTTTCTTCAATATGACTTTTACATTAAAAATTTCTACTTGAACATTTCAAATTTCCCCTAGCAATTTTTTTTGACCAAAGGGGAAAAACCCTACACTTCATCTTTGAATACTGAGTGGAGGACATTTAAAATACGAAGCCTCAATTAATTCCTCAGTTGGTAACTATAAATAAACTTCTAATTCCCAGCAGAGTGAATCTGAAGAAACAATAAAGTAGTATCTGGTCCTTTTTATAAGAAATATTAGTATAAAGGAAAACACTGTTTCTTTTCTATAACCAATATAATACTATATTATTTTGATAGAAAATATCAAATAAAAAATAAGTTATTTCTCAACATTGTGAAACTGATGGACTATGATTGGTGCATATTAAAACTTACATCTTCTGCTTTCGAGCCTTGATCCTGTAAAGATTTTTGCAATTCTTCAACTTGTGACTGTACTTCCAGAAGTCTTTGATTTACCAGCCTGGAAATGAAATGTGCATTAATTTTCCAAGTGGTGACTTATGTATGCCTTTGTTCCTTAGGTTGTCATATTAGTTAGAAGGTATAATTAGCAAAATAAAGTCTCATGTTATAGCAGTAGTAGTACAGTAGTGGCCTAATGTCATGAGTAGCAGCTTATTTTTCTGATTATTTTTGGTACTGACTGGAATTTCAAATGACATCCAACACAGTGTTTGGGTGGGCACATATTTTAAAACCAATGTACTTAGGTATATTTATTTCTCTGAAGTTTACTTCAATACATATTTATGAAGACTATGTGTCAAAGATTGTGCTCAGCACTAGTATTAAAAGATCTCTGCACCCAGGCAGGGCATGGTGGCTCATGCCTGTAATCCCAGCACTTTGGGAGGCCAAGGTGGACAGACTGCTTGCACTCAGGAGTTTGAAATTAGCCTGGGCACATGGTAAAACCCCATCTCTACCAAAAATACAAAAATTAGCCAGCATGGTGGTAAGCACCTGTAAGTCCCAGCTACACTTGTGGGGCTAAGGTGGAAGGATTGCTTGAGCCCAGGAGGTTGAGGCTGAAGTGAGCTGTGTTCATCCCACTGCACTCCAGTCTTGGCAACAGAGTGAGACCCTGACTCACAAAAAAAAAAAGATCCCTGAACTCATGGAATTAAAGTCTCGGGGGGAGGCAAAAGTGTAAAAAATAAAATACAATCAGATAAAAACTTCAAAGTAGTACACAGATGCATACAAAAATAATGGTCAAAGACACAATAACTCTCTGGAGGATTTAAAATACACAGAACTTGAAATGAGACTAGAACAACAAATAAAACACCGGTCGGTTAAGGGCAGAAAGGAGACTCAAGACAGAGGTCGGCATGTCCAATGTATGCAGAAAAATGAGAGGAAGCAGTGAATTTAGGAATGGTACGGAGGCAGGTATGTTACAAGAGGAAGAATGGCTGGAGAGAAACAGGGGAGCGGGGGGGGGAAAGGAGATCAGCACAACCCTGTATAGAATGCAAAGTGTTTGCTGGGATTATCCTGTAATCAGTAAGCCTCAAGGCAGGCTGAAACTGGAATAACTCAGACAACCTTCAATAATGCTAATTTCACAGCTTGACTTTCATTTCTTTTTTTTTTTTTGAGTTAGAGTCTCACTCTGTCACCCAGGCGGAGTGCAATGGCGTGATCTCGGCTCACTGCAACCTCCGCCTCCTGTGCTCAAGCGATTCTTGTGCCTCAGCCTCCCGAGTAGCTGGGATTACAGATGCATACCACCAAGCCTGGCTAATTTTTGTATTTTTAGTAGAGACAGGGTTTCACTATGTTGGTCAGGCTGGTCTCAAACTCCCGACCTCAGCTGATCCACCTGCCTCGGCCTCCCAAAGTGCTGGGATTACATGCATGAGCCACTGCACCTGGTTCACAGCTTGACTTTCATAAATTCTCTAGGTCATAATGCAACATTCAGGAGACCAATTGGCTTCCAAGGTCTTAGGTGATATTGAAGGATTGCAAGAAGGGGAAAACACAGTCAGACAGATCATACAGCTTTTATGTCAGACAGATTAGTTTTAAAATGGAAGATATTATTAAAAAGGTTCAAGAGCAGGCATGAAGATGAGAGGAAGCTATTATTACTAAATATGCCTGAAATAGGCACAGTGGAGGAACTATCTTGAGAAAAGGCAAAATAATACAAGGATTTTGGTATTCACTGAGGAAGGGAAGATAGGACGAACGGGATGAGAAAGAAACACAAGGATTTTATGTTTATTGAAAATGAAATGCCTAGAAATCTGTCAAACAGCTAGATACCTCAATCCAAAGCACAGAGAAGACAGAACCGAACATACAGATTTGGGAGCCATTTGGAGTTAACTGAGGCCACAAGCAAAGACGTTATTGTCTAGGAAGAGTATGAAAAATAGTGTAAAAGACTAACAAAGATGGCCCATGGAGGATCTACCAAGGGGTAAAAACAGGAACCTCATCCTGAAGAATATCAGACAATGAGAGAGAATATAAGAGAAGAGTATTATTGAAATAAAAAATGTGAAGAAAGATGAACCGAATAACAACACTGAATATAGTAGAAAGATGAGAAAAAATAACGTCTTGAGTGCTGCTACTAGGCTGGCCATTTAAGAGATGACCGGTTATCTTAGTAAGAAATACTTTTGTGAAATGATAGTAGTAGAAGCCAGACTGCTCCAAATTAAAAACAAAACAAGGCAATGACTGTTTAGAATCCAAACAACCAAAATGTTTAATAAGAAATTTTTTTACTTAAATTATAAGAAACTATAGGTTTATAATTTAGAAAGGATCTCAATAAAAGTTTAATTAAAACTATAATAACTTTTCACATTAAGGTAAAAAAATCTGAGTGGTTTTGAGTAATAAAAGAATAAATTATCTTAAAAATCCACATTCAATATTGGACACAGGTCCATAAACACACTACTAATAATACTGTAATACTGTTCAATCTTTCCAGAAAGCAAAATGGAAACCCAACTAAAAGATTATTTTAACTATCCATCTTAGTCATTTTTGAGATTATTTCATCAAACAACACTGTTTGCCTACGAGGTGGAAGCCATTGTAAACATCATAAAACACAATCCAGTATGCTCTAAGATGTTCTTTGGAATGGTTTAAGATAGCTAAATTCCCTCAATGGGGAATAGATGAGCAAAAGTGGTTAAAGTATGAAGTATGTAAGCAGCATAACTATAAGAAAATATATATTTAAAAATGTACATCTATAAAATACTCAAAAAATTGAAATAATATCAAGCATATTCTCTAAACACAATAAAACTAGAAATCAGTAACAAAAGAAATTGTGGAAACTATACAAACACATGGAAATTAAACAGTATGTTCCTGAATGACCAGTAGGTCAATGAAAAAATCAAGAAGGAAACAGAAAAATGTATTCAAACAAATAATAATGGAAACACAACATACCAAAACCTGTGGGATACAGCAAAAGCAGTACTAAGAGGGAAATTTATGGGTATAAGCACCTACATCAAAAAAAGAGAAAACTTTTAAATAAACAACCTAACAATGCCACTTAAGAAACTAGAAATGGAAGAACAAACCAAACCCAAAATTAGTAGAAGAAATAATAAAGATCAGAGCAGGCTGGGCATGGTGGCTCACACCTGTTACCCCAGCAATTTGGGAGGCTAATGTGGGAAGATCACTTGAGGTCAGGAGTTTGAGACCACCCTGGCCAACATGGCGAAACCCCATCTCTACTAAAAATACAAAAATTAGCTGGGTGTGGTGGCGCATGCCTATAGTTCAAGCTACTCCGGAGGCTGAGGCAGGAGAATCATCTGAACCCAGGTGGCGGTGGCTGTAGTGAGCCAAGTTCACGCCACTGCACTCCAGCCTGGCGACAGAGTGAGACTCTGTCTCAAAACAAACAAACAAAAAATAAAAATAAAAAATAAGGATCAGAGCAGAAATACTCTGTCTCAAAACAAACAAAAAATAAAAATAAAAAATAAGGATTAGAGCAGAAATAAATGAATTTGAAATGAAGAAAACAATACAAAACAGCAACAAAACAAAAACCAGTCTTTTAAAAAGATAAACTGACAAACCTTTAGCTAGACTAAGAAAAAAAGAGAAAAGACCCTAATAAATAAAATCAGAGATGAAAAATGAGATATTACAACTGATACTGGAGAAATTAAAAGGATTATTGCTGGTTACCATGAGCAACTATATACCAAAATATTAAAAAATCTAGAAGAAATGGATAAATTCAGAGACACATAAAACCTACTAAGATTAAATAATGAAGAAATCCAAAACCTGAAGAGACCAATAGCAAGTAATGAGACTGAAACCATAATAAAAAGTCTCCCAATAAAGAAAGGTCCCAGGTCTGCTGACCTCACTGGCAAATTCTACAAAACAATTAAGGAAGAACTAATACCAATCCTACTCACATTATTCTGAAAAATAGAGGAGGAAGGAATACCTCCAAACTCATTCTACATGGCCAGTATTACTCTGATACCAGAAACAGATAAAGACACATCAAAAAACAAAACAAAACTAGAGGCCAGGAACGTTGGCTCACACCTGTAAACCCAACACTTTGGGAGGCTGAGGCAGACGGATCACCTGAAGTTAAGAGTCTGAGGCCAGCCTTGCCAACATAGTGAAACCCTGGCTTTACTAAGCCACTGCACTCCAGCTTGGGCGATAGAGTAAGAATGTATCTTTAAAAAAAAAAAAGTATAGGCCAACGTAACCAATTGATATTGACGCAAAAATCCTCAATAAAACACTAGCAAACCAAATTCAGCAACACATTAAAAAGATCATTTATTATGTTCAAGTGGGATTGATCCCAGGTATGCAAGGATGGCTCAACATACTCATATCAACGAATATGACACATTATATCAACAGAATGAAGGACAAAAAAAATCATTTCAATTGATGTTGAAAAAGCATTTGATAAAATTCAACATCCATTCATGATAAAAACCTTAAAAACACTGCGTATAAAAGGAATAAACCTCAATATAATAAAAGTTACATACGAGAGACCCAAAACTAGTACAGTACTGAATGGGGAAAAACTGGAAGTTTTTCCTCTAAGATCAGGAACAGGACAAGGATGCTCACTTTCACCCTGTTATTCAAACACAGTACTAGAAGTCCTAGCTAGAGCAATCAGACAAGATAAACAAGAAAAAGAAATAAATGGCATCCAAATTACAAAGGAATAAGTCAAATTATAAATCAACATACAAAAATCAGTAACATTTCTTTTCTTTTTCTTTTTTTTTTTTTGAGGCAGAGTCTTGCTTTGTTGCCCAGGCTGGAGTGTAGTGGCACCATCTTGGCTCACTGCAACCTCCACCTTCTGGGTTCAAGGAATTCTCCTGCCTCAGCCTCCCAAGTAGCTAGGACTACGGATGACCACCACCATGCACAGCTAATTTTTGTAATTTTAGTAAAGACGGGGTTTCACCATGTTGGCCAGGCTGGTCTCGAATTCCTGACCCTGTGATACGCCCACCTTGGTCTCCCAAAGTGCTGGGATTACAGGCGTGAGCCACTGCGCCCGACCACAAAAATCAGTAACATGTCTATATGCCAACAGCAAACAATCTGAAAAAGAAATAAAGAATCCCATTTATGATCACTACAGATAAAATAAAATACCTAGGAATTAAGCAAATAAGTGAATTATCTCTATAATTAAAACTATAAAACACTGATGCAAGAAACTGAAGACACAAAAAAATGGAAAAGATATTCTATGGTCATGAATTAGAAGAATCAGTATTGTTAAAATGTCCATGACAGGTGTGGTGGCTCACACCTGTGATCCTAGCTCTTAGGGAGGCAGAGACGGGAGGATAGCTTGAGCCCAGGAGTTTGAGACCTGCCTGGGCAATTTAGTGAGATCCAGTAATCTACTAAAAGAAAAAAAAAAAAAAGACAAAGTACTCCGTATGTCCAAGCTCTATACTTTGGCATATTGTTGGCCAGGCATGGTGGCTCACACCTGTAATCTCAGCACTTTGGGAGGCTGAGGTGGGTGGATCACCTGAGCTCAGGAGTTTGAGACCAGCCTAGCCAACATGGTAAAACCCTATCTCTACTAAAAATACAAATATTAACTGGGTGTGGTGGCACACACCTGTAATCCCAGCTACTAGTGAGACTGAGGCAAAAGAATCTCTTGAACCTGGGAGGTGGAGTTTTCAGAGAACTGAGATTGCATCAGTGCACTCCAGCCTGGCTGACGGAGGGTGACTTCATCTAAATAAAAAAGTCCATACTACCCAAAGCTATCTACAGATTCAATGCAATCCCTATCAAAATACCAACGAAATTCTTCACAGAAATAGAGAACAAAATCCTAAAATTTCTATAGAACTACAAAATACCCAGAACAGCCAAAGCTATCCTAAGAAAAAAAAATGGAGGAATCACTCTACCTGACTTCAAATTATACTACGGAACTATGGTAACCCAAACAGCATGACCCTGCCATAAAAACAGGCACACAAACCAGTGGAACAGAACAGAGAACTCAGAGATAAATCTACATATCTACAGTGAACTCATTTTGACAAAGGTGCCGAGAACATATTCTGGGGAAAGGGCAGTCCCTTCAATAAATGTGCTAGGAAAACTAGATATCGCTATGTAAAATAATGAAACTAAACCCCTATCTCTTGACATATAAAAAAGTCAAATCAAAATGGATCAAAGATTTAAATCTAAGACCTGAAACTATGAAACTACTAAAAGAAAACTGGAGAAATGCTCCAGGACATTGGTGTGGGCAAAAATTTCTTGGGTAAATACTCCACAAGCCCAGGGAACCAAAGCAAAAAGCAACAAATGGGATTGTATCAAGTTAAAAGGAAACAAATCAACAAAGTGAGAGATAACTCACAGAATGGGAGAAAATAGGTGCAAATTCCCCATCTGACAAGAGATGACTAACCAGAATACACAAGGAGCTGAAACAACCCTAAAGGAAAAACTCTAATAATCCTATTTTTAAAATAGGCAAAAGGAAGGCTGGGTGTGGTGTCTTATACCTGTAATCCCAGCACTTTGGGAGGCTGAGGTGGGTAGATTGCTTGAGCCCAGGAGTTCAAGACCAGCCTGGGCAACATGACAAAATCCCATCTCTACAAAAAAATTAAACAAAATTAGCTGGGCATGATGGTACATGCCTGCAACCCCAGCTGCTTGGAAGATGAGGCAGGAGGATCACTTGAGCCCAGGATGTTGAGGCTGCAGTGAACTGTGGTTGTGCCACTGCACTCCAGTCTGGGTGATGGGGTGAGATCCTGTCTCAAAAAAAAAAAAGATAAAAGACCTACACAGATATTTCTCTAAAGAGGCTGGGCATGGTGGTTAATGCCTATAACACCAGCACTTTGTGAAGCTGAGGCGGAAGGATCCCTCAAGTCCAGGAGTTTGAAACCAGGCTGGGCAACATAGGGAGACCCTGTCTCTCCAGAAAATTAATAAACTAGCCAGGCATGGTGGTGTGTGCCTATAGTCCCAGCTACTCAGAGGCTGAGATGAGAGGATAGCTTGAGTCTGGGAGGTTGAGGCTACAGTGAGCTGTGATCATATCACTGCACTCCAGCCTGGGTGACAGAGTAAGATCCTGTCTCAAAAAATAATAAAAAACAAAAAAAATTAATAGGCACAGAAAATGTGG
The DNA here is from genome assembly GCF_001604975.1 of Cebus imitator. Classification (NCBI taxonomy): domain Eukaryota; kingdom Metazoa; phylum Chordata; class Mammalia; order Primates; family Cebidae; genus Cebus; species Cebus imitator. The sequence continues at coordinate 3,866,180 of NW_016107498.1, read as the reverse complement.
TATATGTAGATGTAGACAACCAGAGCACTATTGAGCCATAAAAAAGAATAAAAGCCTATTATTTCTAAAAATATGGATGAAACTGAAGTTCATTAAGTTAAATAAACCAGGCACAGAAAGACAAACTTTGCATGCCCTCACTTATTTGTGGGAGCTAAGAATTTTAAAAATTGAACTCATGGAGCTAGAGAGTAGAACGATGGTTACCACAGGCTGGGAAGGGTAGTGGGGAGAGGTGGGGAGGGTTAATAGGTACACAGAAATAGAAAGAATTAATAAGATCTAGTATTTGCTAGCACAACAAAGTGATTATAGTAAAAAAATAATGTAATTGTACATTTAAAAATAACTAAAATAGTATAATGGGATTTGTTTGTAACATAAATGATAAATCCTTGAGATGATGGATACCCCATTTACCCCAATATGATTATTATGCACTGCATGCCTGTATCAAACTATCTCCTGTAATCCATAAAACCGACTATGTACCCATAAAAATAAAAAATAAATTAAAAAGTTCATCTACAAAATAAATGAGGATTATAATGCCTACCTCGTGGGTTGTTTAAAAGACTGAGATAATATACAAAATGTGTCAGGGCCGAGTGCGGTGGTTCACGCCTCTAATCCCAGCACTTTGGGAAGCTGAGGTGGGCGGATCACAAGGTCAGGAGTTCCAGACCAGCCTGGCCAATATCATGAAATCCCATTTTTCTAAAAATATAAAAATTAGCCAGGCGTGGTGGCAGGCTCCTGTAGTCCCAGTTCCTTAGGAGGCTGAGGCAGGGGCGTCGCTTGAACGCAGGAGATGGAGATTGCAGTGAGCCAAGATCTCGCCACTGCACTCCAGCCTGGGTGACAGAGCAAGACTCTTATCTCAAAAAAAATAAATAAATAAATAAATACACACACACACACACACACACACACACACACACACACACAAAGTGTGTCTAGCAGAGTCCCTGCACATTGCAGGTATTTTATCAATGTGAATTGCCTCTACCTTCTTTCTCCCACTTTAGGGAATGATATAGTTAACATTTTAATCAAAGTCTAATTGCCAAATACATAAAGTTGTGGGATACAGAAAGAAGGGTGAGCTTGTAATCACAGAACACTCTGAGAGGTAGAGAAACAGGATCAGGTCTACTCTGACGGAATTTCTGGGGAATACTGATGTGGCTCCCCTCTCAACCCTCCACTCTCTTCTAATAGTGTTTGAGGATTGGTGGGTATTACAGATTCGGTAAAAGTGCTCACTCTTGAGAAAACTAATTAGAAAGGACTTTAGAGGTCTAGGGCAGACTTTGCCTTCTGACAGGTGATATACATGGGCAGTGAGCAAACTGTAACAGACTCAGTGGGATCCAGTGTTGAAAACTAGTAGGAAATTAAGTTAGAGTCAAGGTAATATAAATACTAATTAAATTCAGTAAGAACAAACTTAAAGTAAGTCACTTAGGAGAAAAAGCATCCTGTGAGAGGAAGACAGGAAAAGGAATAAATATTGTGCAAACATAGTAGAAGATAAATTGGCAAGAAAGAGAGTATGGAGGCTGGGCGTGGTGGCTGAGGCCTGTAATCCCAGCACTTTGGGAGGCCAAGGCGGGCGGATCACGAGGTCAAGAGATCGAGACCATCCTGGCCAACATGGTGAAACCCCGTCTCTACTAAAAAATACAAAAATTCGCTGGGCATGGTGGCACGTGCCTGTAGTCCCGGCTACTTGAGAGGCTGAGGCAGGAGCATTGCTTGAACCTGGGAGGCAGAGGTTGCAGTGAGCC
>NW_016107498.1:3860639-3864288 GCF_001604975.1 Cebus imitator | reverse complement strand
AAAAAAAAAAAAAAGAAAAAAGAAAAAGAAAGAAAGAAAGAGTATGGATTAGGTATGGACACTTTGGAGTCAGGCAGTCAGGGTCTGAGTCTGAGTTTCCTCATCTATAAAACTTCCATAAAGTAAGAAAGGATGTTTAAGACCCCCAGCACAATACTTGAGACAAAGAGGTGCTCAGTAAATATTAACTGTTACTATTATTGTGGTTATAAATAACAGGTAGTCATAATCTAAAAGTTATTTATCATCGGTGTTGTAATTTAATAAACAATCACAACACTAAGTTGTACCCAGCAGTAAGTCACACAGGAACTTAGGAGGTGATTAGTCATCCATAGACATGGACATTGTATAATGACAATTGGCTGTCCTGTCTCTGGTAAAAAGAGCAATAATTATAAAGCCTGTGAGAAACAATGCAAAGCAGTATGAAGAAAGTTGTGGGTGATTTTTTACATTAAAAAAAAAAAAAAATTAGGGTAGGGAGAGACCTATACTAATTTTTAACTTATCCTGACTACAATGGCTAAAATACAGCCCAGAGGCAAAGGATGAATGAGGTGAACATCAGACACTTTCACCAGTGGGAGTGTCCACCCGCCAGCTGCTCCTGCAATTCCCCCTGCTCCACTGTCTCCATTTCCCACTCTTTCTGAGTACTTAGAAAAAAAAACAAAAAACAAAAAACACCCATTCTCTAGACTCCTAAGAGTTGATGTAAAATTTTCTCAGTCTGGTTATGCTTGATGGTGCTTTTATAATCACCCTAGCATTTATACTGATTTATACTGTTTGTCGATTTATACTGTTTATCTCAGTAGCTTTAAAATGTAAAACTACAGAAAGAAGAGTAGGATGACTTCCTAAGATTGACTTCCATCTGGGAGAGGCCAAATCAATTATTCAAAATAAAGAATCTGCAATGTAAGGTGAGCTATGGAGCTATTAATAAAAATTTCAAATCCTTCAAAAATGACAGAGTTTCACTGCAGTAAAACAAAAACAAAGCAAAACAAAACAAAAAAGAAAAAAAAATTGAAATTCTTGAGAAAGACTGAATTATCAGATTTTTAAAATTCCTCTAGTTTTAATTAGTGATTAGAAAGGGTAAATAGGGTAAACTCTATTTCCCCAACACTGACTGTGAATTGAAATTCTTGTGAAAGACTGAATTATCAGATTTTTAAAAATCTTCTAGTTTTAATTGGTGATTAGAAAGGGTAAATGGTAGAGCCCTGGTATCATTTTGCATGAAGAATTGAAGAGGACACCACCATTCTAAAAAGACACAATGTTTTTTGACAAGGCTGCCCAAAAGTGGAGAAATGGATTTGAGTTCTCTTAAAGGGAAAGAGAACAGCACATAACCATTTTTCAAACTACAACTCAGATCTCTGTTGTTGTTGTTGTTTGAGACAGAATTTTGCTCTAATTGCCCAAGCTGGAGAGCAGCGGTGATTTCGGCTCACTAGAACCTCCATCTCCTGGGCTCAAACGATCCTTCTACCTCAGCCTCCTGAGTAGCTGGGATCACAGGCATGCACCACCAAGCCTGGTTATGTTTTGCTTTTTTTTTTTTAGATGGAGTTTTATTCATCGCCCAGGCTGGAGTGCAATGACACGATCTTGGCTCACTGCAACCTCCACTTCCCAGGTTTAAGCAATTCTCCTGCCTCAGCCTCCCAAGTAGCTGGGACTACAGGCAAGTACCACCATGGTCAGCTAGTTTTTTTTATTTTTTAGTAGAGATGGGGTTTCACCATGTTGGCCAGGCTGCTCCTGAACTCCTGACCTCAGGTAATCCACCCACCTCAGACTCCCAAAGTGCTGGGATTACAGGCGTGAGCCACCACAAAATATAAACGCCCAGACATTTTTGCATTTTTTATACAGATGGAGCTTCATTCACCATGTTGCCCAGGCTGGTCTTGAACTCCTGGGCTCAAGTGATCTGCCCTCCTTGGCCTCCCAAAGTGCTGGGATTACAGGCGTGAGCCACCACAAAATATAAACGCCCAGACATTTTTGCATTTTTTATACAGATGGAGCTTCATTCACCATGTTGCCCAGGCTGGTCTTGAACTCCTGGGCTCAAGTGATCTGCCCTCCTTGGCCTCCCAAAGTGCTGGGATTACAGGCGTGAGCCACCACAAAATATAAACGCCCAGACATTTTTGCATTTTTTATACAGATGGAGCTTCATTCACCATGTTGCCCAGGCTGGTCTTGAACTCCTGGGCTCAAGTGATCTGCCCTCCTTGGCCTCCCAAAGTGCTGGGATTACAGGCATGAGCCACCATGTCCTGCCAGATCTTTGTTTAAGGGGCTAAGAATCAAGGCAAATAGGGAAAACTTGTACCCAGATGCGGCCACCGATAATACTCTACCTATTCTCTGTCTCCAGTTCATTCTTGCGTAGATTTGCATCATCTAGAAGGCTCTGCAATAAGGCTATTTTTTCATTGTCCGAACCTTCTTGGTTAAGTTTTAACATCTTATTCTCATGCTGAAGACGAATAAGTTTCTCCCTGAATGAGCAAAATAAAAACTAAATATTATATACACAGTCATTTGGTGCATTAACATTCAATACAAGTATCAAATCCAGCCAAGCACTCTTACAAATTTAATACCAGAACAGAAATGAAAAACAAAGAACTTGCAACAAATTCAGCTATTATAGCTGGCAAAGACATTACAATTCAGATTTTAAATATTTTCTTTATAGAACGGATAATATGAAAATAATATAGTCTCTATCATGATTTGTAATTAATGTGATTTCAAAATCCTATTTCTTCTCTGGTTTAAATATTTAAGCTATGAATGCATTTATTTATTTATGTGATTCTTATCAGAGAACATAATCTCTAATGCTACGCTCTTAAGTTACCAATCATTTGGTGGCAAGATATTATATTCAACAAGAATCACTTCAACACATTCAGTCTACCCATTGCTGTAGATATGTAAAATTAAATTCTTGAAACAAGCCAGATCATTATAATCAGGTTTTTGGACTGCATTGTTTTGGACTCTGCATATGCCAAAAGCTTAACATTAAGGGATATTAAAAACAGTAACCATACAGAACTTGCCACCACATTTTCTGCAGGGACAATATAATTGTTAGTTCCTATGAAGACATACTTGTTGAAGATATAATTCATTCTTCTTTACACAGGGTCATCTGTAGAGGGCCCCATAAAGATAGTGTGAACAGATACCACATACTAAGAAAAGCTGTGGAAAAGCTTCTTGTGGAAAAAGAAAAATCAAGAAAGAAACATGTACACACACACATTGCTCTTATTTTGTAAACACAATAAATCTTACAAAGTATTTTTAGTTTTGCTACTGAAAAGATGAACCAAATCGTGATCTAATTCAAGCAACTATTTAGAATTTGATGTATTTTGTTACAGGCAACATGGACTTTATCTTTTTCAGTTAAAAAGTAAATACACGGCCGGGCGCGGTGGCTCAAGCCTGTAATCCCAGCACTTTGGGAGGCCGAGGCGGGTGGATCATGAGGTCAAGAGATCGAGACCATACTGGTCAACATGGTGAAACCCCGTCTCTACTAAAACTACAAAAAAATTAGCTGGGCATGGTGGCGTGTGCCTGTAGTCCCAGCTACTCAGGAGGC
>NW_016107498.1:3822519-3860288 GCF_001604975.1 Cebus imitator | reverse complement strand
CAAAGAAAATATAAATCCTCCATAACTATGGTGCAAAATGACTACTGCTGAAATATGGCCTTCTAATTCTATGCACATATACACACAAATGGAATCACACAGTACTTTTTACAGTGGTGCCTGCTATTTACACCTAAAATTTCACAATCTTTTTATATCATTAAATATATTTGAATATTTTAAATGACATGGCATTAAAATCGTTACTTATTTAATAAATGCCCAATTTTTGGATATTTAGATTGCTACCAATTTTGAGCTTTAAACAAGTTAATAAGACCTTTTTTTTTTCTTTTTTTTGAGATGAATTCTCGCTCCCGTAGTGCAGGCTGGAAGTACAGTGGCGAGATCTTGACTCACTGCAACCTCCACCTCCCAGGTTCAAGCAATTCTCCTTCCTCAGCCTCCTGAGTAGTTGGGATTACAGGCATGTGCCACCATGCCCGGCTAATTTTGTAGTTTTAGTAGAGACAGGGTTTCGCCATGGTGGCCAGGCTGGTCTCAAACTCCTGACCTCAAGTGATCCATCTGCTTCGGCCTCCCAAAGTGCTAGGATTACAGGGATGAGCCACCGTGACCGGCCAAGATTAGCTTTATAAATATACTTTTCTGTATATCCTTAGTTATTTCCTTAGGATTAACTCCCAGAAAAGTAATTTTTGTATCAAAAGATACGTGCATTTTTAAACAGACACATCCTGTCAATCTCCTCAAAAGAAAAGTCTTACCACTTTAATGTTTTTTCCTTAGCTTATGAGATTTCCAATTTGTCCACACCCTTAACATAAATAAAGCATATCAAATATTAACCCACTGTCTAAAACATGTTGCAAAATTTTCACCCCAGTTTATCATTTTTCCTTGATAGCTCTCTTCTGAACATAGAGCCAATTTTAATTTGTATCTAGTCATACTCAGAAAAGTCATATTTGTTGAATCTTTATCATCATTCTTTTTTTTGCAGACAGAATCTAGCTGTCATCCAGGCTGGAGTGCCAAGGTGCCAGCTTGGCTCATTGCAACCTCTGCTTCCCAGACTCAAATGATTCTCATGCCTCAGCCTCCTGAGTACCTGGGATTATAGGCATGTGCCACCACGTCCAGCTAATTTTTTTTTTTTTTTTTGAGACGGAGTTTCACTCTTGTTACCCAGGCTGGAGTGCAATGGCACCATCTCGACTCACCGCAACCTCCGCGTCCTGGGTTCAGGCAATTCTCCTGCTTCAGCCTCCTGAGTAGCTGGGATTACAGGCATGCGCCACCATGCCCAGCTGATTTTTTGTATTTTTAGTAGAGACGGGGTTTCACCATGTTGACCAGGATGGTCTCAATCTCTTGACCTCGTGATCCACCCGCCTCGGCCTCCCAAAGTACTGGGATTACAGGCGTGAGCCACCGCGCCCGGCCCCAGCTAATTTTTTTGTTCTTAGTAGAGACGGGGTTTTGCCATGTTGGTCCGGATGATCTCAAACTCCTGGCCTAGAGTGATCTGCCTGCCTTAGCCTCCCAAAGCACTGGCACTGCAGGTGTAAGCCACGGTGTCTGGCCTATCATTGTTCTTAGTTTAAAAAAACCAACTGTATTACCAATAAGCTTCCTTAAAAACTGTGGATTGTTTTGGACATAACCACTTATTTATAAATGTTCAAAAACATGTGTTCATTTATTCAACAAATCTTACTGGTTCAATTATAAAGTAGCATATCAGATGTCAGAAAAGAAAAAGGCATACAAGATACTTCCAGACTTGGTGCTACCTTACACTCCTTTCGTCTGTCTTTCTTATTATTATTTGTTTGAGACACAGTCTTGCTCTTGTTGCCTAGGCTGGAATGCAATGGCAAAATCTCAGCTCACTGCAATCCCCACCTCCTGGGTTCAAGTGACTCTCCTACCTCAGTCTCCTGAGTAGCTGGGATTAAAGGGATGCACCACCATGCCCAGCTAATTTTGTATTTTTTAGTAGAGGCAGGGTTTCGCTATGTTGGTCAGGCTGGTCTCGAACTCCTGATCTCAGGTGATCCACCCAGCTGGGCCTCCGAGAGTGCTAGGATTACAGGTGTGAGCCACCTTGCCCAGCCTGTTTGTCCTTCCTAAACAAATGCTAACCAACAACTACAAACTGTCTCCATTTATTCAACAAGTATTTGAATGCTTATTTCAACTTTTACAGTGCATGAAACCCTTACACGATTGTTATTTCATATCCCCCAAGGAGTTTATGAAGAAGCAAGGCCAGTGTCCATTTTAAAAAGGGGCAAATAGGCCACAAAAAGGTAAAAAGCAATATTCAGAATTAATCATTCTCCTTTTAATGGACACTTGTTGCCTACCCCACTTTTCTTTTTTGAGACAGAATTTCACTCGTTACCCAGGCTGGAGTACAATGGCGCAACCTCGGCTTACTGCAACCTCCGCCTCACAGGTTCAAGCAATTCTCCTGCCTCAGCCTCCCAAGTAGCTTCTGAGTACAGGCATGTGCCACCAAGCCCACCTAATTTTGCATTTTTAGTAGCGATAGGGTTTCTCAATGTTGGTCAGGCTGATCTCGACTCCTGACCTTAGGTGATCTGCCCACCTTGGCCTCCCTGGGATTACAGGCCATGGTGCCCGGCTTACTTTTCATTTTTATATATAAAGCTAGTTATGCATAAAAATAGATGGAACTGGCTGGGCACGCTGGCTCACACCTGTAATCCCAGCACTTTGGGAGGCTGAGGTGGGCAGATCACGAAGTCAGGAGATTGAGGCCATCCTAGGCAACATGGTGAAAACCCGTCTCTACTAAAAACACAAAAAATAGCTGGGTGTGGTGGCATGTGCCTGTAATCCCAGCTACTTGGGAGGCTGAGGCAGGAGAATCGTTTGAACCAGTTGGAGGTTTCAGTGAGCCGAGATCGTACCACTGTACTCCAGCCTGGTTGCAGAGCAAGACTCTGTCTCAAAAAAATAAAAATAAAAAAGGAACTGGCTGTGTGCAGTGGCTCACGCCTGTAATCCCAGCACTTTGGGAAGGCAAGGTGGCCAGATCATTTCAGCTCAAGGAGTTCAACACCAGGCTAAGAAACATGGCAAAACCCAGTCTCTACAAAAAATAGCCAGGCATAGTGGCACATGCCTAAGATCCCAGCTACTAAGTAGACTGAGGTAGGAGGACTGCTTGAGCCCAGAAGGTCAAGGCTGCAGTGAGCCGTGATTGTGCCACTGCACTCCAGCCTTGGTGACAGAGCAAGACCTTGCCTTTCTAAATAAATAAATAAATGGAATTTTTAAATGCTGTGATTAAAAATATATGGTATTACTGAGGAAAGAGTACTGAAGGTAGGAAGTCATTTCCTCCTGTCTATAGCATTGTACCTTTCCCAGACCTTTCCATGGGGTTAGCAGATAAATCTTAGTAACTAATGATTCTGCATGCTGATAGCTAAACATAACCATTGTCTACAGGCCAAGTGTCTTCATTGCTTAATGTTTGCTGAGTTTACTCAAGCTCAGGACATGATTGCTAGCTATGTTATGTGTGAAAGATTGTCTTACTGAAGTGAGCAACTCAATTTTCTGTAGGCCCAGTTGAAGAAAGCTTCCAACATTGAAGGAATGTGTTCTCTTTCCAGGTCCACAAGGGGGCGTAGTTTTAAGTGCAAGAACTTCCCCGCGCCATGACCCCCTCCCATCTCTCTCCATCCCCCAGATTTAATGGTTTATGTTTAAATTTTGCGGGTGTGGGAAGAAACTAAGAGTCCATCACCCCAGCGGTTTAAAGGAACTCCTTTCATTGGCCAGAGGAACTTGAGGAGGTGGGAATTTCTCCCAGGATAAATTCCCCTGCTCCTTCACCCACACCGCATTTCCAGCTCTCTGGAATTCCCTCCCACATAGTGGGAGCTCTCTTTCCCTTCCTGGAGTTCCTCTCTGGGGTCCCGCTTCCATACACTCTTCCTGGAAGTTTTCTCTCTTCTTCTCTTTTTTCTCTCTCTGCCTAAATAAATCACTTCTACTAATACTTTTGAGTTTGGCATTCACTTTTATAAGTGCACTGCGCCGTGGTCTCCTCTCCCATTCTTGGGGAGTGATAGACCAAGAACCTGGAGAAACATCCTCTCAGGGGAACTGAGGGCTCCCCTGAACCCCAACATGTTGAAAACATAAAAACATAAACACTGAATTCATGTTTAAAGTGTCAGTGAGAAAGAATAAGGAAATGATCCTCTTCCTACTATAGAGAAGTAAGTTTTCTCCAGGAATACTGTTCAGTGTGTGAACACCACAATTTCCTTACCTGATTTCAGGTGTAACAATCTCTGCAGCTAGACTGTCTGAAGACTCCTGACTTCCCAGAGGCATTAACCCTGTAAGTATACAAACATAAATATAAGGCTAACTGAAAACACAGTCACACAACTTCAGTATGAAATCCTACTTTGAGTATTAATTTTATCAGCAAAAATCATTTTCTCAAGTAAAAGACCATGTCACAGTGGCCTTAAAATATTATTAAGTATTAGCATTTTACCATTTTAACCATTTTTAAATGTACAATAGAGTGGCATTCAGTATATTCACAATGTTGTGTAACCATCACTGCTACTGATTTTCTAAACTTTTTCATCATCCAAATCACAAATTCTATAACCATTAAGCAATAATTCCCTATTTCTCCCTCCCCTACTTTTTTTTTTTTGAGACCAAGTCTCACTCTGTTGCCCAGGCTGGAGTGCAATGGCACAATCTTGACTCACTGCAACCTCTGCCTCCTGGGTTCAGGCAATTCTTCTGTTTCAGCCTCCCAAGTAGCTGGGATTACAGGAGGCTGCCACCCAGCCTGACCAATTTTCTGTATTTTTACATAAGACAGGTTTCACCATGTTGGCCAGGCTGGTCTCAAATTCCTGACTTTAGGTGATCTGGTAGCCTTGGCCTCCCAAAGCACTGGGATTACAGGTGTGAGCCACTGCGCCCAGCCTTACTTTTTAAATGTAATGATGTAACATACATATCTCTCTGTCAGGTGTATAGAAAATATACCTTATTCTTTTAAATGGCTCTACTGTATACCATTGATTAAGAATACTATTCCTGTATTGCTGAACTTTCAGGTTGTTTTGAAATGTCACTATTAGAAACAATGCTTTAATTCATTGGGGTAAATTTAATTCCTAAGAGCAGAAGTGCTAGATCAAAGGATACATACACAAAGAGGGTGTCCTAGGCCATTTTCTATTGCTTATAACAGAATAATTGAAACTGAGTCATTTATAAGAAACTATTTTTGGCTGGGTGTGGTGGCTCATGCCTGTAATCTCCCAGCACTTTGGGAGGCCTAGGTGGGCAGATCGCTTGAGCTTAGGAGTTCGAGCCCAGAGCAAGACCTGTGGTCTTTGTAAATGGTGACTTTCGGATGGGGTCTCTGAGTGGATGTCCTTTTTGTTGATGCTGTTTTTTGTTTTTGTTTTTGTTTTTAGGGATAGGGTCTCACTCTGTCACCCATGCTGGAGTGAAGTGGCACAATTTTGGCTCAATGTAACCTCAAACTCCTGGGCTCCAGTGATCCTCCCACCTGGCTTTCCAAGTAGCTGAAACTACAGACAAGAACCACTGTTCCTGGCTTGATATAGAAAGTTTGATATATGGCTGAGCATGGTGGCTCACGCTTGCCAAGGCGGGTAGATAACAAGGTCAGGAGTTTGAGACCAGCCTGGCCAACATGGTGAAACCAGGTCTTGACTAAAAATACAAAAAATCAGTCGGGCGCAGTGGTGGGTGCCTGTAATCCCAGCTACTTGGGAGGCTGAGAGGGAGATCCAAGACGGCGGAGTGCAGTACCTAGTGAGAGCAACGCAGAGGGTAAGTTATCACCGCATTTACAAGGTGCCAAATGCATCTCAATGGGACTGTTTGCATAGTGGGTGTAGCCCAAGAAGGGCAAGCCAAGGCAGGGTAGGGTGCTGCCTCACCCAGGAAGTGCAATCCCTGGAGGAACTCCTTCCCTACCCAACAGAGGCCATCAGGGGCTTTTACATCCACTCCAGCACTCTGGTTCAGATGCTGCTGCTTCTCGCGCAGTTTTGTTTTTGTTTTTGTTTCTGATACCGAGTCTCACTCTGTCGCCAGGCTGGAGTGCAGTGGTGTGATCTCGGCTCACTGCAACTTCCACCTCTTGGGTTCAAGCAATTCTCCTGCCCCAGCCTGCCGAGCAGCTGGGACTACAGGCACACGCCACCACGCCCAGCTAATTTTTGTATTTTTAGTAGAGACGGGGTTTCACCATTTTGGCCAGGATGGGCTCGATCTCTTGACCTCGTGATACTCCCGCCTCGGCCTCCAAAAGTGCTAGGATTACAGGCGTGAGCCACCCACGCCCCGCCTCTCCTGCAGTTTTTAACCACCCATAGACCAGGAGATTCCTGGGCCAAAAAGCGCCATGAATTTCCAGCACAGCTGTTTCAGCTGGCACCCCGGGTTTCCGCACAAAAACTCACACAAATCTGGGCAGCTGCTTCAACTGGTGCCTGGAACGCCTGGGAGACAGAGCTGCCCATTCAAATGAAAAAGAGGGGGCTGAAACAGGGAGCCAGGTGATCTGGCTTGACAGGTCCACCCCAACAAAGACCAGCAATTTGAAATGCTCTGGATTTGGAGTTTCACAGCAAGTACAGCTGGACCCGGGACGGTCCAGCTCTGTGGGGGGAAGGGCATCCACCACCACTGAGGCAGTCTGCTACTACCGAGGCAGCCCGCCATTAGCGACGCAGCTCACCATTACCGAGGCAGTTCTAACTGTACCTCTGTAAACAAAACTGCAAGGAAGTTTACACAGCATCTGGGCAGACCCCGCGGCAGCTCAGCAACGCCTCTGCTGACAGACTGCAACTAGACTACCTCCTTGCTGGGCAGGGCATCTCTGAAAAAAGGCAACAGAGTAGCATGTCAGGAACTTATAAATAAAGCCCCAGATTCACAGGACAGAGCACCTGGGAAAAGAGGCAGTCATGAGTTCCACTGCAGCAGACTTAAACATACCTGCCCAGCAGTTCTGAACGGAACAACCGAACTCCCAGTACAGCATTTGAGCCCTGATAAGGGACAGACTATCTCCTCAAGTGGATCCCCAACCCCTGTAGATCCAAAGAGGCACCTCATAAAGGAGAGGTCTGGCTGACATCTGGTGGATACCCTTCTGGGACAAAGATAACCGAAGCAGAAACTGGCAGCAACTCTTACTGTTTGTTCTGCAGTCCCTGGGGGTATTCCCAGGCAAGCAAGGTCTGGAGTGAACCTCCAGCAGTCCTGCAGCAGAGAAGCCTGTTAGAAGGAAAACTAAAAAACAGAAAGAAATAGCTTCAACATCAACAAAAAGGGCGTCCACTCAGAGACCCCACCTGAAAATCACCAACTACAAAGACTACAGGTCCACAAAGATGGGGAAAAAAACAGCACAAAAAAGGATGAAAACACCAAAAACCAGAACATCTCTCCTCCTCCAAGGGATCACAACTGCTTAGCAGCAAGGGAACAAAGCTGGATGGTGAATGAATCTGATGAATTCACAGAAGCAGGCTTCAGAAGGTGGGTAATAACAAACTTCTCTGAGCTAAAAGAACATGTTCTAACCCAATGCAAAGAAACTAGGAACCTTGAAAAAAGGTTACATGAAATGCTAACTAGAATAACCAACTTAGAAAAGAACATAAATGACACAAAAGGGAGGCTGAGGTTGCAGTGAGCCGAGATCATGCCACTGCACTCCAGCCTGGGCGACAGAGCTAGACTCTGTTTCGGGGGGGAAAAAAAAGTTTGATATCTTTTAAAAAGGTCATTAGAAATTTTTCAGAATAAAACTCTCCAGACTGACAGATGATTCAACAAATGTTTATAACTTTGACCTAAATAAAATGCAAATATTTTTTAAAAATTCTTTTAAAGTAGCCAAGTAAATCGGTCACATAACTATAGCCTATATGGCATAAAATCTGGTAACAGTTCAAAAATTTTACCAATTTAGCTGACTCTTCACCGATTTTTCATTTTTTAACAAATGAAAACAGGCTTATTAGCGCAACATTTCCAGTGGTTAAGAAGGGAGTGGATCAATCCACTCATATCGGGCTATGAAGTTTGACATCAAAGCTCCTTGTCAGAGGGAGCACAGTGATCTGCATATAATAGGCATGTAACTGTGTTGAGTGAATAAATGAAACTTCTTTTACGTGACATACAAAGATTCAGATTCCAACTGTGACAGTCACTGTATTAGGTGCAATTATGTACCATGTCCTTTGAGACAGGATCTTGCTCTGTTGCTCAGACTGGAGTGCAGTGACATGATTACAGGTCACTGCAGCCTCTAACTCTTGGGCTCAAGTTATCCTCCCATCTAGCTGGGACTGCAGGCATAAGCCACCGCAGCCAGCCATTATTTTTATTTTTAGAATATATATTTAGAAACAGATGGAGTCTCAGTATGTTGGCCAGGCTGAACTCAAGCTCCTGGCCTCAAGAAATCTTCCTTCCTTGGCCTCCCAAAGTGCTGGGATTACAGGCACATGCCACCATGCCTGGCCCATATTCTATTTAATCTTTGAAACAATTGTGTTAAGTGCACTAAATTATCTGCCACTAGGTATGGGCTTAGGGCACCGGCAAAACTAGGTCACCCTAATTTTTCAAGAGCAAATGGTTATCTAGCCAGGCGCGGTGGCACATGCCTGTAATTCAAGCACCTTAGGATGCCAAAGTGGGCAGATCACCTGAAGTAAGGAATTCAAGATCAGCCTGGCCAACATGGTGAAACCCCATCTCTTTTTTTTTTTTTTGTCTTGAGACTGAGCCTTACTCTGTTGCCCAGGCTGGAGTGCAGTGGCATGATCTTGGCTCACTGCAACCTCCACCTCCTGGGTTCAAGCGATTCTCCTGCCTCAGCCTCCCCAATAGCAGGATTATAGGCACCTGAAACTATGCCCAGCTAATTTTTGTATTTTTAGTAGAGATGGGGTTTCATCATGTTGGCCAGGATGGTCTCTATCTCTTGACCTTGTGATCCACCCGCCTCAGCCTCCCGAAGTGCTGAGATTACAGGCGTGAGCCACCACACTCAGCAAAACCCCATCTCTATTAAAAATATAAAAATTAGCCAGGCATGGTGGTAGGCACCTGTAATCTAATCTACTTGGGAGGCTAAGGCAAGAGAATCGCTTGAACCCAGAAGGCAGAGGTTGCAGTGAGCCGAAATGACGTCATTACACTCCAGCCTGGGCGACAAGAGCGAGACTCCATCTCAAAGAAAAAAAAGGGGGGGGGAAGAAAAAGGAAAAAAAGAAAATGGTTATCTGATATCTTCTTAAGAAAGACTATCAGAGTATTACAGCCAACATAGGAAAAAGCACAACTTTTTGTACATTACATTTAATACTATTTTCATTTAAAATTACATACTGGGGAGTGCTTTGCATTACTCAGAGCATCTAAAACTCTAAAACTCTTCCCTTGGCTCTGGAGAAAGAAGTTATGATTCTCATTTTGCAGAACAACCAAGTCTTGGAGAGTTTAGTTACTAGATCAAGCCGTACAGATAGTGGCAGAGCCCATTATGATGGTATTCAATGTTTACGATACCTTATGTTTATGATGGTACTCACCAGTTCTTTTTTTTTTAAGTTGTGAATCTTGTTGGGCCTTCTTTAAAGGTTAAGTTTTTTTCTTTTTTTCTTTTTTTTGGAGACAGAGTCTTGCTCTGTCGCCCAGGCTGCAATGCATTGGTGCTATTTCAGCTCACTATGGCATCCACCTCCCAGGTTCAAGCAATTGTTATGCCTCAGCCTACTGAATAGCTGGGATTACAGGCACATGCCACCATGGCTGGCTAATTTTTGTATTTTTAGTAGAGGTGAGGTTTCGCCATGTTAGCCAGGCTGGTCTCAAACTGCTGGCCTCAAGTGAACTGCCTGCCTTTGCCTCCCATGCTGGCATCATAGGCGTGAGCCACTGCGCCCAGCCTAATGGTTGTTTTAATCAAATAAGGCATACAACAAAGTTAACCTACATATGTTTTGGGGTATCTCCACACATCTTTTTTTTTTTTTTTTTTTCTGAGTGATTGAAAGCTTGAATGATATGGAATCATCAGCCCACCTAAGTGATTCAGCTTTGTGTTTCTTTTTGGGTCAACCAAGGTAAAGTAAGAAGGAACTCAAACAAGCCAAGAAACTACTGTCATGCCCTTCTGTGGTTGGCTGTATTCACTAGATAGGGGGTCCCCAAGTTTCTTCCATTTTTGATCCTTAGCATGGTTCTCATTTTAGAAGCTGAGGTCCCAGACCCCTTTCCGCTTATATAAGGGGTGTCAGGCAACAGAGTGTTTAAGGAAATTTTTTCTGTGAGTCATTTCATTCCCATTTCTTGAGGACTGTACTATCTCACACTGATAATAAAGGGGATGACAGAAAGGTGAGATATAAATATGTTCTCCGAACATGCAAAGTGAGGAAATGAATTTTACTTTACATCTGTCTCCATTATCCAATGCCAGACGGCCTAAAACATTGATGTGCACGCACACAAAGAAAACATCCAGGGAACTATTTCAAAATTCACCTTTCTGAGCCTTGTCCCCAGAGTCCCTGAGTTGTAGGCATGAGAGGACCTGGGAATCTGCATCCCAGATGACTCTAACACTATTCACCATGCTGTAAGAAACACCATTCTTACACAAGCTTCATGAGTAGGTTTAAAAAACCCAAATTGCAATTAAGCTTTCGTTTTTGTCATCCTTACCACAGCCCGGGCAATTGTCCTATTACTTGGTTGGCCCATTTCTTTTTTTTGTTGCCCAGACTAGTATGCAGTGGTATGACCTCAGCTCACTGCAGCCTCTGCCTCCCGGGCTCAAGTGACCCTCCCACCTTCGCCTCCTGAGTCGCTGGGCCCACAGGCACATGCCACCATGCCCAGCTAATTTTTAAAATTTTTTTGTGGGGGAGGGTGTCTTGCTATGTTGTCCAGGCTTCTCTTAAACTTGTGAGCTCAAACCATCTGTCCGACTTAGCCTCCCCAAGTGTTGAGATTACAGGCATGAGCCACCGTGCCCAATCTAAATTTGCCCTTTTCTACAAAACACTGACAACCCCTAACCTGAATAGCACCGTAGGGTCTAAGCTTAAATTGTCTGCCCAAAGCAGTTTACACCAAGGTTGGAATTAGGCTTAAATCCTCTTTTATGGCACTTGAATTTTAAAAAATAATAAATAAATAAATATATCTTAAGTATTAGAATACCTCTATTACACTACTTTTGTTTCTTGTTTGGAGAATTAGCATGGCAGTGTTGTCTAATTCGATAGCTGGAGAAGTCACGTCCACTTTTCTCATGGGCCTGTTAAAGCCCTCTCATTCATTCTTGACTCATCCCGTGTCTTTGGGAAGCCTTTCTGGGTAAACCTATCCACAAGGAAGATCCTTTATGTCACTACCAGCCCTTGCACATGTTTCAATTATAGCACCTATAATTTTGGACCACAATTGCCTAATTTAGTTTTGTATCTCCAGCTCTACTAACAGTGCCTGGCAAACAGCAGGCACTCAATAATTGGGGGATGAATGAGTCCATGGCAAGAGACTAGGCCAGGAGTTTTAAAAATCAATGCTGACTGAGAAACGAAATACAGCAATGTCAAAGGCTGGAACAAAAATAATCCCTAACAGCACATAATCCTCCTGAAAGGAATACAGGTCAGGCAGGTGTCGCAGCCTGGCAGTGGTGAGGGGTTGGTGGTGCTTTCGTTGTTAAGAAACATACCGGCTCTCTCCTCCCTACAACACCTCCAGAACCTGGCCTCTGAGGTTCCCACTCCCGCATGCACCCAACCCACAGCTCAACTCCCTAGCCTGCTGCTTGTTCTCACCTGAACCACCGCTTCATGTAGCCAGGCCAAGGAGGGGCATTCATATCCTCCAATGAGGGCCTAGGAGGCCTTTCTTGGCCAATCAGTAGCCAGGCACTACAGCGGGATTCGGCATCCACACCAACAGACGGACTTCCTGGCGATCCCTTAGGGGGCTTGTTTTACGCAAGGCTTAGAGGTCAAAAATAAGGGGACACGATCCTCGCAGAATGGGAAGAAGCTGCACAGGCTCCCTGGGTTTGGCCATTTTCTAAGACAAACCAACCACTTTTAAGATGTCTCTCCACCTCATGCGTGTTCGTCTCAAAAAAGCCAGTGTGACTGATTTGGAAATTGGCTCAGTGACTGAGGGTTTGCACCATGATTTGGACCAATAAGAAAAGGCAATCACTAGGGCCCAAGCTTTTCGAGGAGGAGTGCATGTGGGCACAATGTTTCATTTTTATCTACTGGTACAATCATGTTCAAGTGAACCAAATATTTTTATGTATACCACGGGAAATAAATCATCTGACTGGGCATGGCGGCTCATGGCTATAATCCCAGCACTTTGGGAAGCTGAGACGGCGGATCATGAGGTCAAGAGATAGAGACCATCCTGGCCAACATGGTGAAATCCTGACTCTACTAAAAATACAAAACCTTAGCTGGGCGTGGTGGTATGTGCCTGTAGTCCCAGCTACTCAGGAGGCTGAGGTTGCAGTGAGTCGAGATGGTGCCACTGCACTCCAGCCTGGCAACAGAGCAAGCTCTGTCTCAAAAAAAAAAAAAAAAAAAAAAAAGTCTTCTGGTTTGCGCTCCCAAAACGTTTTTACCTTGAGTTGTGAGCTGCCCTTCTTGAGCTTGTACACAACGAAGTTCTTCAATGGTTTCCTTCAGAGAATCCCTTTCTGTTCTCAGTCTCTGGAGAGAGACAAAAACATGGAGGGTTAGCTTCATGTTTTAAGAATTTATTCATCAGTGGCCTCTCTGCCTTACCTAATAGAAAGATAAACAATAGTATATAATTCAATCAAGACAGTAAAAAAAAACAATAGTGAACATGAACATGTTTTACCTTTTGCTCTTTTTTGGAAAGATCACAGAAAGAGGAAAAGATTAAAACAAGTCTTCCCATTTAATAATACTGAATATCTACTATGTGCAAGGCAATATGCTATCCACAGTTAAACTTAAGAAACAAACTGTCTACTCCATCTTTAACAATTAGTAACTACTTTCTTAACATTCTTTTCACTAGACATAAAAGGTTGAAGAACAAAGACAATATTCATAAATCATGAAAAAGTAGAAATATTTTTAAAAGATTAAAATATGCTGAACAACAAAAAGTCCTCTATACATACAGGACTTTCTTGTTTTCATACAGAAAACAAAGCTTAACAAACTTATAGAAAGTCATGAGCAGGGAAAAAAAAAAAAGTCATGAGTAGAACAACGTAAAGAAGGCAACAGTGGTAGAAACGATAACTATATAAAAAAGAAATCTGAACGAAAGTATTATAAAAAATATTCCTTTCTTTTTTTGCTTTATTTCTGAAACACAAATAGAATTCTCCTATGGCTTAAAAATAAATAGGATTTCTTATTTTTAAATTCATAAGTAATTAATGTGGCCAAACATAAACATAATCGCCTTAATTTTAGCAGTACTCAAAACCAAAATGCCTAATACATATACTCACATCCTTTTCTTTTTGAAGACTGTCAACTTTTTCTTTTAGCCGCTTATATTCAAAATCTAGTTTATCTGCTTTCTTTGATTCTTCAGATAATCTATTTTGTAGTTCTACTACCTAACACAGAAAAATATCATTACTTATACATAATCTGAAACATTAGAAATTATCCTCATTTTCTTCTACAGGTCTAAGAAAACAAAACCCATTCCCACCAGTACTCAGATGCATGTGATCCAGCAGCCTAGCCCAATGGAGAGAACTAGGAATAAAATCCTGCCCAGTTACTATGGGTTCCCAACCAGAATCATCCACAGTAACAATGTTCAAAATCATAAAAGAATCTATACAATTTTCATTTCCGGCAATACAGATAATCGGGTAGTCTGAAATTCTTTTTGTATAAAACAAAATAAATGCTGGGGTGAGGGTGGGGCAGGGAGAATCCAATTGCATAGCTAAGCTTACAAGAAAATAAGGGAAATACTCAGAGGTTAAAACCAGAATGAGAAGTTCATGTAGACAATCTGGGTACCACGAAGTACCAACTGCCGATAACAGGAACCTAGAGCTTTAACAGGAGATGAGTGGTTGTTAAACCACTTTAGGCTCTAAGAGGTAGCAAATAGGTGGATCAGAAAAAAAAATTTCATCAGCTGGAACAATAAACTGAGTGCTTTGCGTTTAAAAAAGTATAACTTGGGGCTAAGCGCAGTGGCTCACGCTTATAATCCCAGTACTTTGGAAGGCTGAGGTGGGAGGATGGCTTGAACCCAGAATTTGAGGTCAGACTAGGCAACATAGTGAAACCCCATCTCTATAGTTTAAAAATTAGCTTGGTGTGGTGGCACATGTCTGTAGTTCCAGCTACTTAGAAGGCTGAGGTGGGAGAATCGCTTGAGCCAAGGAGTTCAAGATTGTAGTGAGCTATGATCATACCATTGCACCCCAGCCTGGAAAAGAGTGAGATCCTGTCTTTTAAAAAAAGTAATAATGAAAGAAAAAGGGGAACCTGGGAGTTTGTAACCACAGCCTGTTAATAATATGTGGACTTATGTTTGAATTTTTACTACTTGCATTGTTTGGGAAAACCTAAGCCAAGCAATTAGAGGGATATTAGTTGGTGATGCTGTGGAAAATCTGCCATAAACAAACACACATATTGACTGCAGAAACAAAACCTCAACCCATGAGGCTCAGAATTCCCCAAGGTAAAGATGAGCTAATGAAAGAGCAAAATCCAAAATTATAAAGGCCATAAAGAAATATGCCACAATGAACAAGGCTGTGGAAAACATTAACAGCAATAACAACCAAAAATAATAGAATAAGATCTCCAAGGATTTCATATTGTAATTATCAGATACAAAATATACATACTTAAAAATATAAAGAGGAAATCTAAATTGAAAATGGAGTAAGGGGCCAGTCACGGTAGCTCACGCTTGTAATCCTAACACTTTGGGAGGCCGAAGAGAGGAGACTGCTTGAGCTCAGAAGTTCAAGATCAACCTGGGGGCAACATGTTGAAACACTGTATCTACAAAAATACAAAAAATTAGCTGGGCAAGGTGGTGCACTCCAGTAATCCCAGCTACTCAGGAGACTGTGGCAGGAGAATTGCTTGAAGGAGGCTGAGGTTGCAGTGAGCCATGACTGCACCACTGCACTCTTGTCTAGGTGACAGAGTGAAACCCTGTCTTGGAAAAAAAAAAAAGAAGAAACAAACTGCTTTTATTTGTTTACTATATCCCTCTGACAAGAGAAATCTACAGACATTATCAGAAGCAATATGAGAATTTGGCAAGGTTGCAGAATCAACATATAAAAATTAATTTCATTCACATAAATTAGCAATAAAGTGAAAATGGTATTTTTATCTAATTGCATTTAAAAAACAACCCAAAACACAAAGTACCTAAGAGTAAGAATAATGAAATATGCACAAAATCTTTAGAAGAACATTATAAAACTTAACTCAAAGAAATGGAAGACCATGGAAAGGTATCATGTTGAGACAGGAACAACTCTCCCCAAATTGATCAACAGAGTCAATGTAATTCCAATTCCCAAGAGTTTGGAGTTTAAAGGAAAAGCAAAGGGCTGAGAATAGACAATTTTGAAAAAGGACAAAGTATGAGAGTCTGCACTACCACCTATCAAAATTGCTAAAAATTAGTAAAACATGAGTGTGGTATTGGTGTAGGAACAGATAAGTATACTAATGGAACAGAAGATGGTGTCCAGAAATAAATCCATATGTGACATGGACACTTTAGATATACAAGGTAGAATTGCAGGTCATTGTGTAAGAATGGACTGTTAATTAATGGCAGTAGGTTGACTGGTTATCCACACAGACAGAGTATCAAAGGGATCCCTACCTCACACCCTACATAAAAATTAATTCCAAGTGGATTAAAGACCTAAATTTGCAAAACAAACTTTAACGCTTTGTAAGAAAAATAGAGATTAGACGTATATCCTTATTTAGGAAATAATTTCTTAAACAAAACATAAAAACTACAAATCATTTTTAAAAAGTACTTGAAGTTCATTACACTGAAATTATCAACCTCAAAAAAGTAAAAGGACAGGTCATAGATCCAAAGAAAAAAAAAAAAAAAAAAAAATAAAAAAAAAAAAAAAAAAAAAAAAAAAAAAAAAAAGATTCAATTTTTTAAATAGGTAAAAGATTAAGAAATTTACAAAAGAAATACAGTCAGTAAATATATTTGCAATCAAGGTAACACAAAGTATAATTAAGAGGAGACATTATTTTACACCCATTTAATTGGCAAATTTTACTTATTTCTTCTTTACTCAAGACAAAGTCTTGCATGTCCCGTGTTGCCAGCAAAGTTACATGAGGCACAAAAGCAAAGCTGGAGTGCAGTGGTACAATCATAGCTCACTGTAGCCTCTGAGGCCTAGGCTCAAGCAATCCTTCAACCTCAGCCTCCTGAGTAGCTGGGAACACAGGTTCATGCCACCATGCCCAGATAACTTAAAATTAGTTTTAGAGATCAGGTCTTGCTGTGTTTCCCAGACTGGTCTGGAACTCCTGGGCTCAAGTCATTCTCCTGCCTCAGCCTCCCAAAGTGTTGGAATTACAGGCGTGAGACGCTATGCCAGGCCAGCAAAATTTAAAGTTTGCCAATACTGTGTTGGTGATAACGTGGAGCAACAGGAATATAAACTGCTCGTTGGTAACACAATCACGTTAAGGAACAATCTGCTAATATCTAACTACATTGAAGATACTCAGACAGAAATTCCATCAAGTTGTAAAACCTTCACATATGTCTAGGAGAAGCCCTGTACAATAATATCTAACTACAGTGAAGATACCCTTAGACAGAAATTCCATCAAGTTGTAAAACCTTCCACACATGTATAGGAGAGGACCTGTACAATACTATTTATATGGCTTATTTATTTATTTATTTTTGGAGACAGAGTCTTGCTGTGTTGCCCAGGCTGGAGTGCAGTGGCACCATCCTGGCTCACTGCAACCTCTGCCTCCCAGGTTCAAGCAATTCTCCTGCCTCAGCCTCCCAAGTAGCTGGGACTACAGGTTCCTGCCACCATGCCCAGCTAATTTTTTTTAATTTTTAGTAGAGACGGGGTTTCACCTTGTTAGCCAGGATGGTCTTGATCTCCTGACCTCGTGATTTGCCTGTCTCAGCCTCCCAAAGTGCTGGGATTACAGGCGTGAGCCACCGTGCCCGGCCGGCATTTCTTTTAACACAGAAAAAGAGCTAAAACATCCTGTATGTCTCTTAACAGGAAAATAGATAAATCTTGGTACAGAGACTCACTGGGATACTATACAGCAGCAGAAATGAATGTTATAAAGCTACACCTATTATAATAAACAAATCTCACTGAGCAAAAGAAAGAAAATTACAGAAGAGTGCTTTCACTGTATCATTTACATAAAGTTTTGGTACATGTCAAAATGCTATAAATTCTTAGGGATAAATACATATATGTAGCAAAGGTATAGAGAGACGAATTGGGAATGAAAACTGCAGCATGGAAGCTGCCTGTAAGGGGACAGCATGTTTTATTCAAGCATGAATATTTATTGAACTATGCCTTTACATTTATGTATTTCTTAAGTATTACATAATAAATTAATAAATAAAAATAAGTTTTAAAAAAGCACCTGCTATAGAGAGTTTAAAGCCCTTTAAATATAGGATAAATATAAATAAATACAATAGGCTGGGCATGGTGGCTCACGGTGGCTCACAGTGGCTCACGCCTGTAATCCTAGAATTTTGGAAGGCCAAAGTGGGTGAATCAATTGAGCTCAGGAGTTCGAGACCAGCCTGGGCAACACTGTGAAACACCGTCAATACCAAAATACAAAAAATTAGCCAGGTGTGGCAGCATGCACCTGTGGATCCAGCTACTAGGGAGGCTGAGGCAGGAGAATTGCTTGAACCCAGGAGGTGGAGATTGCAGTGAGCTGAGATCATGCCACTGTACTCCAAGCTGGGTGACAGAGTTAGACTCTGTCTTCTAAATAAACAAATACAATAAAGAAAAGGTAAAAAACAGAATACCATGAAAACAAGTCAGTAATTTTTGTAAGCTACATGTTATAATGAAGAGCTTGCCTGAAGCCAACATCAAGACGCTGTGTTTCTTTTACCTGTCTCTTGTAGGTTTCAAGTTGACTTCGCGCTGTGTTGGCCTTTCTTAACTCTTCCTCTAGACTGACAGTGTTCTGCATATACATGGTATTCTTTTCTTCTAAGAGTTTAACCTGCCGCCTTAAATCACCAAGATCTTCTAGCTTCTTTTTATAAGATTCTACTTGACCTTCTAGTTTAGACACTTTATCAGAAGAATGTCTAGAATTAGATGGGAAATTTAAAAATCAGAAATACATCCACACTTGTAAAGTTGTTTCAGTGTTAAAACAAGAGGGATAGCCAGGAAGGGGAGAGCAGAAAACACACATCTAATGAAATTATAAGACAAAAGTGATTCCAGGTTAATGCTCTGCACAGGTTAAAAATTATGACCTAAATTACAACTAAATGTATAATGGACAGTAATAATTTAAGAAAACCAAGCAGGAGAGGGAAGCCAGCAGAGTCACATGTGGCACAAAAGAAAATTAAGTTTTCCAGTGTCCAAATAATTTGGCAATTATCAGTGACCACCAGAATGGCAGATTCAGTGGGGCAGTGCAGGCAGACAGTGGGGTTGAGGGGAGAATATAAATGTTACCTTATGTAATCTAAGTTTGGTTCGGGAGGGAAGGAGAGAGAAATAACTCCCTCTCTTTTTAAGAGTAAAGAGACCTAAATGTGTGTGTACACATGTACAAAGGAGTGAGATCCAAAAGGCAAAAGAAATGAGGACTGATGTAACACAGTCCCTGCACAGGCAAGAAGGGTGGAAGTACAGAGCATTGAAAAAGGAATTAGCCCTGAACAGGGGAGGAATAACAGGTCTGCACTCTCTAAGCAAAAAAGAAAGGATGGGTGGGAATGCAGGGAAGTTTAGTGGTGCATGAGACAAAAGACATGGAGAGTTCAGCAGTTCATGGCCTCTTTCTTCCCTGCTACAGGAGACAAGGACATCTATTGAGACTAAGGCATGGGAGGTGTGTAGGGAAAGCAGCCAGGGGAGTAGAATCCTGAAGAATCGTAATAGCTGTGAGTGAGACAATAAGCAGGAGGAGGGCAGGCCATTGGGAAAAACTCAGCTCAGAAGGAAGCCACCAATTGGCAGTAGCACAAAACTATCAATTATGCATTTCCCTTGTTTTTCTCGGTATTTAAAGAGCAAAAGTGGAAAAGTGTACATGGTTAAGATAATCAACAGGGGATACGACATTCCACAAGGAGAGGAGTGAAAAAATGAGGTGGCAGGGAGTGAGGCACCTCATGAGAGAACTGAAGGGATAACAACAAGGCCCAGCAAGAAAATGAGACCTTGTGGGCATGGTGGAAGAACAGCTCCAGAGCTGTACAATTAAGAAGAGATGGTCAGAATTTCTGTTTTACAAACACATATGTATCACTTAATTGCCAGACACTGTTGCAAGTGTTCACAAATATAAATTCACTCAACTCCTTATATAAGCCTGAGGTAGGCATGTGTATTGTTTCGATTTTGCAGATGAGAAAATGATCATACAGAGGTTGCATAAACAATAGACCCGGGATCTCAGCCTGGGTAGCCTGGCTCTTAATCTTGCTAGATGCTCAGAAACCCCAGAGTTTTTAACACCACAGCCGAACTGTGCTGGACAGTGAAGGTAAAGGTGAAGGTGAGACTGTTTACCTCAGCACGTCGATCTCATCTTTCAGAGACTGAGCTTCATCTGCCAAAGCGGTCAGTTCATCATTCTGTTGCCGAAGTTCAGAGATCTCCTTTTCTAACTCTTCACAACGTATTCGATAATCATCTTTGGCTGCTTCTAGTCTGTAACCAATACAAAATAGACCAAGAAAGCACTATTTACTGCCCCCTCATCCTCCTTAGAACAGTAAAAGAAAAATATAAAGTATGAGAATAAAGCATTCCTGAATATGTCTCCCATGTTTGTGGCCATAAGCTGCCTTCTCAAGTCTTAACTGTCATAAAAATGGACTCCATTATCCCAAGGATTGGGAATGGTGACAAATGGATACTTATTTCCCTACCAGAAAGCAAGAAAGCATGCAACATTTTTTCAAAATACTGCAGATATAATTTATCTAAGGTTTTTTATAAATTATAAAATTAACACATATGGCCCAGCACAGTGGCTTACAGTAATAAACCCATTTTGTTAATATAATTAAATACTCTTTAAGAAAGATAACTATTTTCTAAAACAAAAAAGCGTGAAGAGTAGTACTGTTTTACATTTTTGTGATTCTATTATCTGTTTTAATAGAAGACAGCTGGGTTCTCGTATTTGTTTCTACATTCATCTGTTGATGACATGTTGTTTTTGGCTGAAGTATATGAAGAAAATCCAGCCTTGCAGACACACAGATGGAAAAGAGAGGGTCTTGCAGATTCTCCAAAATGGTTTCAGAGGACCTCCAGGGGCCTCAACCATTCTTTGAACTGCGGATGTGAACCACAGGGAATGGACTGTTGCTAAGGAGCCTAAGAAAATTTTGTGCTTTTTCCTGTTAAGGCGAAAGAAAAAAAAAAATCCAGAAACATTTCACTGAGGAATAACAAGGACAGTAGGTATGTTACCATACTCAGTTATTCATCGTATTCTTAAGTTTTTCAATTTTGTGCTTCTGTCTTATCTTGCAGGACACATTTTCCCTTTTTTTCTTTTTCCTTTCACCGCCCGAAGGCCAAAGGGCCCTTCTTCCTTCCTTTTGGCTTTTTTTTCCCCACAGAAGATATCTGGAATATTGTTCCTTTAAATCTTGTCTATCCTTTTAAATCAGCTCACCCCTTTAAACAAGTCTATTTCTATAAACACACACACACACACACAGACACACAGACACACACACACACACACGGAGACGTATACAGAGTTCTATTAATCTATAAATGCATCTGTCTTTTAAAAATACCTGCCTGCAACTTTTCATGACATCTGGCCCCTCCCAAAGATGTGCTTACTTTAAAATCCCTAATCTGTGGTTTGTTTATGGTCTGGTCTGACCATTACTTTTCCAAAAAAGAAAGTCATTTCAGATTTTCAGTGAAATTTAATCTTTCTGGTGATCATGCCAACTCGCCTTCACGGCCCTTTATGAATGTTCTTCCTCTGTCTTTCTTGAATGTTTGTTCAGTCGCCTTTGTTTCCCTGTCGGGTGCAGGGCTGGTGTCTGATTCTTCTCCCACTCACAGTTATTCTGCAGTTGGGGCATTCTGTCTTCAAGTAATAACGAGGGTGGCACTCTGATAGAACATTTCCTAGATGTGAAGTAGTTTCGTGTTGTATGAGGAGATTCTGCAAAGATGTTTATTATGCAACCTTACTGGTCTGCAGTTTCCCAGAAGTCCTAACACTATACTCTTTTTTTTTTTTTTTTGAGACAGAGTCTTGCTCTTTTGCCCAGGCTGGGGTGCAATGGCACAATCCTGACTCACTGCAATCTCTGCACCCTTCGTTCAAGCAATTCTGGTGTCTCAGCCTCCCAAGTAGCTGGGATTATAGGCATCTGCCTTCACGCCTGGCTAATTTTCGTATTTTTTGTAGAGATGGAGTTTCATCATGTTAGCCAGGCTGGTTTCGAATCCCTGACCTCAGGTGATTTTCCTGCCTCAGCCTCCCAAAGGGCTGGGATTACAGGTGTGAGCCACAGGGCCCAGCAAATATATACTAACTTTAAATGACAGCTAACAAATTTTTAAAAATCATTTTAATGAGTTGTCTTTTACCTGAATGTTTCTTCTTGGAGCTGTTCTAATTGAGTCTGGAGTTGCAAATGCCTTCTTCCTGCTGGACTGTTAGGATCTTCTATAGAATCAGATTGATTGAGTCTTTCCATTAATACCTGATTCTCTGCCAACAAACTACTTTTCTCTTCCTGCAATGCTGCAACCTGTTGGAATACAGGACGATGGCAGTTATTTCCTCCAATTACACTGGCATCAAGCTCAATCACTTGTGGATTATTATTACCATTAAAAATTAAAGCCTATTTTTAAAGAAGTACAATAAATCTCCACTTAAAACATTTATGTCATTTTGGAATACTGCACATGCAAAACAAGATGTAAGAGTAACAATTCATTCATTTCATATTTGAAGAAATGACTCACCAGAAAAAGAGATGGCCAATAAGCACAAAAATAATCATTAGTTATCAAGAAAATGCAAATTAAAATCACAATATTATATAACTACACTCCCACTAGAATAAATAAAATTAAAAAGACTGTACCAAGTGTTGGCAAAGAAACTTCTGGTGAGAATACAAAATGTTTCAAACACTTTGGAAAATAATTTAGCAGTTTCTTAAAGAATTAAACATGCAACTACCACATGACTGATTTAGCCATCCAACTCCTAGGTATTTACTCAAGAGAATAAAAGTATATGCGCACACAAAGACTTAGGAAGAATGTTTATAGTAGCTTCATTTGAAACAGAGAAAAACTGGAAACCATCCAAACGTTTGCCAACCAACAAATGGATAAATGATTTGCAGTATATCCATATAGGTTGAAGATCCCAAATCCAAAAATCCAAACTCAGAAATGCTTCAAAATCTGAACGTTTCTGAGCACCCACATGACACTCAATAGAAATGCTCATCGGAGCTATTTTAGCTTTTGGATTTTTGGATTTAGGACGTTCAACCAGTAAGTATATAATGCAAATATCCCCAAATCCAAAAATATCCCCAATTTCAGATATGGAATGCTCAACCTGTATTAAAGAATACTACTCAGCAATAGAAAATTTAATAATTTATAGCTACGACATAGATAATCTCAAAATAATGTAAGGAGTCAGACAAAAAAAGTCAATATATATGGCAGAACATCCTTTTTAGACAAAAAGAATCAAATTTCAAAAACATAAACTGGCTGGCATGGTGGCTCATGCCTATAATCCTAGCACTTTGGGAGGCTGAGGGAGGAGGATTACTTAAGCTATGAGTTGGAGAACGCCTGGGCAACACAGTGAGACACTGTCTCCACAAAAAATAAAAAATTAGCTAGGTGTGGTGATGAATGTCTGTGGTCCCCGCTACTCAGGAGGTTGAGGCAGGAGGATCGCTCAAGTCCAGGAGGTCGAGGCTGCAGTTAGCCATGATCCTACCACTGCACGCCATCCCAGATGACAGAGCAAGACCCTGTTTCAAAAAACAAAACAGGCCAGGTACAGTGGCTCACGCCTATAATCCCAGCACTTTGGGAGGCCAAGGTGGTAGAACTGCTTGGGGCCAGGAGTTTGAGACCAGCCTGGGTAGCATAACAATACCCCATCTCTACCAAAAAAAAAAAAAAAATTACCCAAGCCTGGTGGCACATGCCTGTGGCCCCAGCTATCTGGAAGGCTAAGACTGTAGGATCACTTGAGCCCAGGAAGTTAACTGCAGCAAGCTGTGATCATGCCACTGCACTTCAGCCTTAATGACAGAGCATGACTCTGCCTCAAAAAACAAAATGATGATCCAAGCATGGTGGCTCACACCTGTAATCCCAGCACTTTGGGAGGCAGAGGCAGGCAGATCACTGGAGCTCAGGAGTTCAAGACCAGCCTGGGCAACATGGTGCAACCCCAACTCTACAAAAAATAAAAAAATTAGTTGGGTGTGGTGGTGTGCACTTGTAGTCCCTGCTACTCAAAGGCTGAGGTGGGAGGATTGCTTTAGCTCAGGAGGTGGAGGTTGTAGTGAGCCAAGATTGTACCACTGCACTCCAGCCTGGGTGACAGAGGGAGACTCTGCCTCAAAAAACAAAACAAACATAAACATGATTAATTTAAAAAATAGCAAAGCAAAGGGGCTTATAGTGAAAAGCTATAGTTTCCTATGGAGTTTTCCCACTCTCCAGAGGCTAGTTTTTACTGCTCCTAATTTTATTGCTTTTGGTTGTTACTTTACCTATCTAAATAATATTACACACAATTATTTCTTGACTTAGCATTAGACATCTAGTGACTCTCTCCTTAGACATTAACTAGTGACTTTTCTCCTCTGACATGTTTGATTACAGCAACTTGTGCCATTCCTTCCTACCACAAATATAGTTAATCACTATTCTGACTTCCTTCACTGATCACCTCTGGAACTTTAAATTACTTACTGATTCATTTCACTCAGTCACCAACCCACTCATTAACTCACCTACTATGTTCTAGGTATGGTTGCACTTTTCTAAGTGCACAGGATACAGTGATGAAAAAAGGAAAGTTCTTACTCATATGTTATATATTTGAAAAAAATTGTAATATATAAATAAAAATAAATCACTACACAAGAAAGTGAATTAAGAAATACATGTAAAAACTAGAATAGGAAGTGCTATGCAGAGTGATATGGTTTGGATATTTATCCCTTCCAAATCTCATGTTGAAATGTTGTCCCGAATGTTAGGGGTGGAGCCTGGTGGGAGGTGTCTGGATCACGGCATTGGATCACTCATGAATGGCTTGGTGCTATCCTCATAAGTGAGTTAGTTCTTGCAAGACCTGGTTGTTTAACAGTGTGTGGCACCTTTCCACCCCTTGCTCCTGCTCTCGCCATGTGACACAGCGGCTTCCCCTTTGCCTTCTGCCATGATTGGAAGCTTCCTGAGGCCCTCGCCAGAAGATGCTGGAGCCATGCTGGAAAGCCTGCAGAACTGTGAGCCAATTAAACATCTTTTCTTTATGAGTTACCCAGCCTTGGGTATTTCTTTATAGCAATACAAAAAACAGCCTACTACACAGAGGGTTAAAATTAGAACAACAGAAATGACTGGGTGATTATTTTGGATTGCTCAACCATGGAAGGCCTTCCTGAAGAGACTTACTTTAGACCTACTTTAGTGCCTGATGCATCCAAGTGCCTAACATTTTATGACAAATCAATCAGGTGATTTTTAAGCTGAGGTTGCATGACAAGGAGCAGCCAGCCATGTAATGACTGTCTTCTTGGAGAAGTGGTTCTAGATACCCTACTTGGTAGGATGAAAGCCATCATTTCTGGCTCTCCCTTTCCTTTATCACTCCTGTTTTACTTCTCAAACTCTATCACTGGCATCTTAACTTTTACAATAATGTTTCTCTATAGGACAATTCTAAATGTTGAAAACTAATAAGGTTTACATTAGAGATTACATGCTTATGACTGTGTTGCTGTTTTCTGCACAGCAAAACATGCTGTAGGGCTACCCCTTTGCTTCTCATAACCTCTCTGCAACACTGTCATTCATTTTGCAGTCTGTTCGTACCTGGCACTGTCAAACTTTCTGGTGTAATGGACCATACTATAAATGTTTTAGGCAAGTACTCCACTCTGTCATTGTACCATGAAAGTAGCAACAGATAATACGTAAATAAAGGAGCTATGAAAAAATTGTATTTGTAAAAACAGATGGCAAGCTGTAGTTTGCCAATCCCCATATATAAATTTAATTTTATATTATTAAAGATATTTATATTCTGCTTATAAAAATATTATAACAGCATTTGTATATAAATTCTAGAATCTAAAATGCAATTAACAGCACTTACATTATGATTATGTAAATATTATTTCCTAGATAACCCAACAAGTGTGATGTGCTTTCTTCTATATGCACCCAATGCAATGACTAACTCGAATGCCTTTCAAAGCAAAATGCTTCTTCTCTTGCAAAGTATTATGAACTCTACATATGCATAAGCCAGCAATAACAAGTACCAAAACATGGCCAACTATGTTTCTCATGTACGTCAATACACTCCCTTATCCCCCACTTTAGTCAAAGTAAATTCCAGACAAATAATCTTACTTTTGTCTATTGTTTGTGAAAGATTTTCTTAACTTCATCTTTAATTGTTCTCTTGAATTTTTTCATTTTGACAATTCTACCTAAAAAACATTTTTTAGAGACATGGTCTCAATCTGTCACCCAGGCTGGAATGCAGTGGTACAATCATAGCTCACTGCAGCCTTTAACACCCAGGCTCAAGCGATCCTCGTGTTTCAGCCTCCTGAGTAGGTGGGACTACAAGAGTGAACTACTATGTCCAGCTCAACAGTTTTATTTTTATATACTTAAGTGTTTCTTTAGCTTTGATTTTCCTTTGGTGTTTTTTTTGTTTGTTTTTTCAGATAGTCTTGTTCCATCATCCAGGCTGGGGTACAGTGGCATGATCTTGGCTCACTGCACCCTCTGCCTCCTGGATTCAAGCAATTCTCCTGCCTCAGCCTCCTGAGTAGCTGGGATTATAGGTGCACACCACCATACCTGGCTAGTTTTCATATTTTTAGTAGAGACGGGGTTTCATCATGTTGGCCAGGCCGAACTCCTGACCTCAGGTGATTCACTTGCCTTGGCCTCCTAAAGTCCTGGGATTACAGGTGTGAACCACCACACCCAGCCTGATTTTTCCTTTTTAAAATAGCATCTTGTTTGTATTTTATAGGTACAATATATTCATTGAAGGTATTAAATAGATTAAACAAAAATCTCTCCTATTCCCTAAAATTTCTCTACTTTCTCTAGGGCTAGTTTTCTGTTTATACGGATTCTTTTCTCTTTTGAAATGCAGGTATTCTTTATACTTAAGAATCAGTAGCCAGGCCTGGTGGCTCACGCCTGTAATCCCAGCACTTTGGGAGGCCGAGGCAAGTGGATGACAAGGTCAAGAGATTGAGACCAATCTGGCCAACGTGGTGAAACCCCATCTCTACTAAAAATACAAAAATTAGCTGGGTGCGTTGGCATGCAACTATAGTCCCAGCGACTTGGAAGGCTGAGGTGCAAGAATTGCTTGAACCCAGGAGACAGAGGTTGCAGTGAGCCGAGATTGCACCACTGCACTCCAGCCTAGTGACAGAGCAAGACCGTCTCAAAAAAAAAAAATCAGTGAACAGCATAGGTCACAGGAAGCTCTGCACTCATGGGCTTTACTTTAGGGCTTATCCACAAGAAGCTGGCTTTTATCTAGGGAACCCAGAAACGCCAAAACAAAAAGGACCTTAAGCTATAATGCTATACTCACTCTAACCTCCTTTTTTTTTTTTTTTTGAGATGGAGTCTCACTCTGTCTCCCAGGCTGGAGTGCAAAGGTGTGATCTTGGCTCACTGCAACCTCCACCTCCCGGGTTCAAGTGATTCTTCTGCCTCAGCCTCCCAAGTAGCTGGGATTACAGGCGCTGGCCACTATGTCCAGCTAATTTTTGTATTTTTAGTAGAGATGGGGTTTCATCATGTTAGTCTGGCTGGTCTTGAACCCCTGATTGCAGGTGATCTGCCCACCTCGGCCTCCCAAAGTACTGGGCTTTGCTTAGGGGTGTGGGCCACCGTACCCAATCACTCACTCTAACCTCTCTATACTTGCCTTTGTTTAATCTCTTTATAAAAGAACCTCTAAGGCCGGGTGTGGTAGCTCATGCCTATAATCCTAGCACTTTGGGAAGCCGAAGTGGGTGGATCACCTGAGGTCAGGAGTTTGACTAAACTGAAAGTACCGTCTCTACTAAAGGTACCAAGTTAGTTGGGCATCGTGGCGCATGCCTGTAATCCCAGCTACTCGGGAAGCTGAGGCAGGAGACTCACTTTAACCGAGGGATGGAGGTTGCAGTGAGCCGAGATTGCACCATTGCACTTTAGCCTGGGCAACAAGAACGAAACTCTGTCTCAAAAAAAAAGAAAGAAAGAAAGAAAAAGAAAAGAACCCACTAATTTGGACCCTGGCTACAGGTCAGTCTCTGTATAGTGGGTGACACAAATGAGGGGCTTAACTATTCTATATAACACTTTTGGTCATGGCCTCACTTCAGTGTGCCACCATACCTATGGTCTCTCTGGGGCTCTACTACAGCAACGCCTTCCACTACCCACAGGTGTCCCTGGCCACTACATTCTTTGCTCCTTTCAGTCATCCAGCATTTTTCTAACTGCCTTCTGGCTTTTGGAGGTGGATGAAGACTGATGGTGTGCTGGAGCTGGCTGTGAAACCACTAATATCCTGAAACAGCCACTGTGAGAGTATTTATACCACTGAAATTTGCACACACTATAAATCAGGGCCTTAAAGAATTTCCCTCACACCTCCAGAGAGCCAGTTTACTAGTACACCAAAAAATGTCGTCTATGCTGACATCCCTTCTCTGTCTCTTCTTTCTTTGTGGGGGTTTAGACCATTTCAAGTCATTTATTATAAATGTAACAGAGTTGGAAAGAAACGAAAGGAAATTACCATCTTTGCTCAGTCTGCCATCTTTAACCAGAAACCTGTTTTTCTTTTTTTTGGAGACAGAGTCTCTGACACTCAGGCTGCAGTGCAGCAGCATGATCTCCGCTCAATGCAACCTCCACCTCCCGGGTTCAAGTGATTCTCCTGCCTCAGCCTTCCAAGTAGCTGGGATAACAGGCACCTGCCACCACGCCCAGCTAATTTTTGTATTTTTAGTAGAAATGGGGTTTTACCATGTTGGCCAGGCTGGTCTCGAACTCCTAATCTCAAGTGACCTGCCACCTCAGCCTCCCAAAGTGCTGGGATTACAGGTGTGAGTCACTGCGCCCCACCTTTTTTTCCCTAAAAATGGGTTGCATTATAGTTAAGATGCACTGCTGGGGGTGGTGGCTCACACCTGTAATCCCAGCACTTTGGGAGGCCATGGCGGGAAGATCAGAAGGTCAGGAGTTCAAGACCAGGCATGGTGGCGGGCATCTGTAGTCCCAGCTACTTGGGAGGCTGACACAGGAGAAATCACCTGAACCAAGAGGCAGAGGTTGCAGTGAGCCCAGATCGCGCCATTCCACTCCAGCATGGGTGACGCGGCAAGACTGTCTCAAAAAAATAAAATTAAGGCCAGGTGTGGTGGCTCACGGCTATAATCCCAGCACTTTGGGAGGCCAAACCTGGCAGATTACCTGAGGTCAGGCATTCTAGATGAGCATGGCGAACACGGCAAAACCCTGCCTCTACTAAAAATATAAAAATTAGCCAGGTGTAGTGGCATGCACCTGTAATTCCAGTTATTCAGAAGGCTGAGTCAAGAGAAACACTTGAACCTGGGAGGGGGAGGTTGCAGTGAGCCGAGATTGCACCACTGCACTCCAGCCTTGGAGACAAGAGGGAGACTCTGTCTCTAAATAAATAAATAAATAAATAAATAAAAATTTAAAAAGATGTACTATATGGCAGTACACAGTACATTTAGTGGTACTTACGGTGGCACATTTCAAAGAGATGGTGCACAGAACAAATCTCTTACCTGCATATCCAATTCATGGCATCTTTGAGCAATTTCTTCCTTTGCTGACAAAGCTTCATTTAGTTCCTCTGTAGTTTTCTTCAGCTGGTTAGAAACAAAGAGATAAACACTTCAACATGAAGTGGTAGCAATTAATAATTCATATGTTCAACACAGAATTAAAACATTTCCCCCCTTTCTTTCCTGAAAAGAAAAGGATGCAGGGGGAAATCAAGAATCCTGTACAAGGGTACAAAGACAGCACTTTTAACTTAAATTAATTTCTTTTACTCTAAGTCTTGTCGTTTCTGTCATTTGATTTTGGCTCATTCTGTGTATCAAGTTTTCTTATGCATCTTCTTTGCTCTAGACTACTTGGTTCTTGTAAGGTTGATTCCTTAATAACTGAGAAATTCTTCCATCGTAAAATATGTAAGTGCTAGAGGAATAGGGGTTTTAATTGTTAAAATATGCAGCTAGAACATTTTAATACAAGTGTTTTAGTCATATTAAAACCTTATTCTGGGGTAAGGGGAAGGAGAGCATTAGAACAAATACCTAATGTGTGCAGGGCTTAAAACTAAAGCATGGGCTAAAATTGCAACATGTCCACCGGTTTCCCTGAAAAACATTTAGAAACCATGGGGAAAAAGTAAAAGAAGACAAACAATACAAAGCTTTCTATTCCTGTACTGCAAAAGATGTCCAAAATAGCTTGAACACAGAACCTGACAGTGTAATTAACACTTCATTAAGAAGCGATATTTAGAAGTACAAAGTAACTTTTCTGTTAAAATCACAAAAATACACTGCAGGATTCCTTTAAAAATATAGTTTAATTATTCATTACTTCACAGAAATGAGGGGTGGAATTGAGAAGACATCCTCAACTGACAAAAGGAAATAAAAGTAAGTATCTTTTGCATTATATATAAATCATAAAAATAAATTTATGTCATTTTCCAGGAGTTTGACATGTTATTTTCCTAGAAAATGACAACTGTATATTTCATTTTCCTAGATGACATGAATTTATTCTTATAATTCATATAATCATAAGAAGTTATAACATCTATTGTGTTAAATGTGGCACATTGTTATCACTAACAGAAAAATAAAAATTCATGACTAGAAAACAGCAGTCACAATAAACTTAAAAAATTAACCTATTTGAAAGTAGGTTATGCAATGGCACTTTAATTGCAAATGAATTTTATTATAAATTACAAACTTAATTATAAATGTGTACATTTCATTAGAAAAATAGCTTATGTTATTAAAAATTTAGGTAAAATACAAAGGATTATATCAATGTAATTCAAAAGCAATTTTAATCCTTTCTTCTCATTAACATCTGAAGCTTATCCTTTTCAACTTTTCATGAATAAAAACAAGATAAAATTATATACCTGGCGATCAAGGTCAACATAGGCATCATTTCCAGCAGAGACAGGAGATTCTTTACTCATCAGCTGAAATTAAGATTTAAATGATTATAACTATGCGGCAAAAAAAGGCATTCTACATAAAATAAGACAAGAAAATGAACACCCAGCCACTACAGAATTGTAAAAATTAAAATGAAAACACAGATGTAAAACACTTTCCATTAAAGCTTTTGAGTCTGGAACTTTTTTTGTCCCCACTCCAGACTAATGCCTTCATTTAAAATTAGAGGGCTATCAGCACTGTAAGTTAGGGTGAGAAAAAAAAAAAAAAAAAGAAATAACGTAATAAATTAAGTCTAAATTCTGATGCTCATTTTCACTGCAAACCTAGCAATAAGAATCTAGTATCACTTATTCTCATCAAAAAAACGACAAGTCTTTAAAGTTAAAATGTGGCTACATACTTAAAAATAGTGACTTCTCAGAATAATAGCAACACTATTTCTAAAGAATAAATGAAGACATCAATAATTAGCCAAAATTATTGGCTACTGTTTAATGATAACACACACACACACTAACTCCCTAACCCTTATGGGGCAAAGAAAGAAGATCCAGAGATTTTCAGGATCTCTGGGGAGAAGGGAAGAGAATTCTGGTTATGACAACTGTCAGGAAGAGACTCAAATGGCCCCCATCTTCTACTGTTTCCTTCTTATATTCTGTTTTAAGAACAAATGGGAGAGGGTAATGTAATGTGGGGATGTATAGCTGGGTGTAGTGGTACATGCCTCTATTTCCAGCTACTTGGGAGGCTGGGGTGGGAGGAATGCTTGAGACTAGGAATTGGAGGCTACACTGAACTGTGATCACACCTGTGAATAGCCACTGCACTCTAGCCTGGGTAATGTAACAAGACCACATCTATTAAAAGAAAAAGAGACATAGGAATATACTGTTGAGATCTTGTGATTCCACCAACAGCTCTCAATAAAAATCTAGGTATCCTATTCTGAGCACAACCATCTCTCTCATCCTAGGCCTCTCATTAAATTTTATCTGTTCCTCAACATCAGTAAGACTTCTGGGCCCCATCCCTCCATACTTTCTCCTTGTCCTTCAGTCTTAGCCCATCATTGTTTTACTTTCTTCCTCACTTAGCTCTGACTTGATAGTGAACACTGTTGATTTTGCCTGCCTATGTTTACTCCTGTTTCTTCTGCTAACATTGTCTACCCTTGGGAACTGTCCCCTCTACTTCAGATTCCTAGGTTCATCATTTGTTTATCCAAAAATTATTTTCTTTAGATTTCATGTCCTTCTACGACTTTTGTCAATATCCTCAACTCTCCTCTTACCTCATTTATTTTTTACGGCAAAATCTCACTCCAAGATTAATCCAACTGCAACTACTTACATGCTACCTATACCCTGACTGTTAAAGTCATCCCATGGTATAGATGAAGAACTGGTTCTAGGACTCAGGCATATAACATGCACACACACTCAAGTCCCACAGGCAGCCCTGAAGAACCTGCTCATGTGAAATGCTGCCCCCTGTATATGTGGGTTTCACATCCTATAAAGAATGTATATTCCATCTGTGTTTGGCTGAAAAAAACTGCATAGAAGTAGACCTGTGCAATCCAAACCTGCAGAAAAGTAGATATGTGTTGTTTAAGGGTCAAGTCTACTGAGGGTAAAAAATTTTTACAAACCACAAAACTGGTGTCACTAATAATAAGTTTCTAATCTCAACGGGACCTTCAACGCTGCTCAAAAAGTACAGCTGTTAGGCCAAGCGCAGTGGCTCACACCTGTAATCCCAGCACTTTGGGAGGCCGAGGCTGGTGGATCACGAGTCAGGAGTTCGAGACCAGCCTGGCCAATATGGTGAAACCCTGTCTCTACTACAAGTACAAAAATTAGCTGGGCCTCGTGACACACACCTGTAGTCCCAGCTGCTTGGGAGGCCGAGGCAGGAGAATCACTTGAACCCAGGAGGCAGAGGTTGCAGTGAGCCGAGATCATGCCACTGCACTCCAGCCTAGGCAACAGAACAAGACTCTGTCTCAAAAAAAAAAAAAAAAAAAAAATTGCTGTTTTCCCCAGCCAGCAGCCTCATTTTCATCAGAGATTATTCCACATTGCTCTTGTTTCTCAAACCTCACCAACTCACCTACATTCATCATCAGACTATCTTGCCTCCAGGCAAGAATTTCCTACATCCTAACTTACAAACTTAGCGACAGGCATGCCCACCCCTTCCTTTCTTCATTTCTGTTACAACACAAGGCCTATTCTTCTCATCCAAGACTAATCCCCCACTGTGCTTTCAGTTTTGTCTCTTCCAGCATCTCCTATGAGACTTACACTTTGTGAGGCAAGAGACCATGTCTGTCCTTTTCATGGTTGTATCCCTAGTGCTGACTACAGTGCCTGGTTCATACTGGGTACTCAATAAGTATATGTTAAATGAATATAACCAATTTTAAAAATCTAATTGGGATTCTATTTTATATACAACTTTATATCTTATTCTGGTCATTTGACATTTAAAAATTTTTCCTTCTGTCCTAAGATATCCTTTTACACTTTTTAATCAACTATATGTTATTCCATCATATGGACGTACCACAATTTAAACACTAGCTTACCAATGGATAGACACTGTTTTCACATTTCTGTTAACATGCAATAGTTTGATAAACATTGTTGTGTCCAGTCTTGGTCTGAGTTTTTAAATAATTCCTTGGGATAGATTCATAGAAAGTCATGTGGTGACAGATTTAATTTTAAAAACATTCCTAGTTATAGATATAACACCTGTCATTATAGAAAAATTTAAAAATATAGAAAAGGGTAAAGAAAATTCAGCTATTTGGGGAGTTAACATTAAGTAAGTTTGTTTCCCCTCACCTTAATTTTTAACAGATATGGGATCATTTTGTTCATGTGCTTTGTATCTACCTTTTTAAACCTAATATGAGCTTTCCCTTATATCATTAAATATTTTTCAAAGATATGCTTCAATGCCTATGTAATATGCCAGTATAGTGTTATACCATAATTTATTTATCCATTGCCCTACTCTTGGGTAGTTATTTCTAATGCTTCAGTACTAGGAAACAATACTGAAGCACACTATATTGAGAAAATACAGCACAATGGGTACAGGCATGGGCTCTGGATTCAGACTGCTTAGACAGCAGTGCTACCTCTGTCACTACTTCCTGTGTAAACCTGAGCAAGTTACTCAAACTCTGTTGCAGTTTCCTTTTATAAAATTAAGACAATAATTATACCTCACAAGATTGTAGTGAATTTTCCTCTTTACTGTGGTAAATATACGTAACAAAATTTGCCATTTTAACCATTTTAAGTATAAATTTGGAGGCATTAATGGCAAGTGTACTGAATTTTAAATGAGCTAACAAATGGAAATTGCTTGGTCACAGCCCGAGGTAGCACACAGTAGATGCTAGATAAATGCTTCTTACAACTACTATTATGTATCTTTGTATTTTACACTTTTTTTAAAGGATAAATTCCTAAAAGTAGAATTACAGGATCAACTACAATAAGGCAGAATGGTTGGCAGTTCTCTTATTCTTTTCCCTGTTCTTGATTAGTAACAGAATCCTGAAATTTTTGTTGGGTCCACACTATCTAGAATAAGGACCCCATTTCCCAAACTCCCCCATGTGGCTAGGTGGGTAATACGTGGCTAACAGGAGTAAGAATTCCTGCAAATTTACTTGCAGGAGGTGGATAACCCTTTCCTCAATCCTTTCTGCTGGGTGGAAATATAAATGTGAAAACTAGCACTGAACCACTAGCTGGGAATCATGTATTAAGAACGGCACAGCAGCAAGATAAAAGAAAGCTGAGTTCCTGGTGACTATAGAGGCTCCACAACCCAGGACCACTGGAGAGCCAATTAAATTCTTACCTTGCTTGTGTAACTGATGTTTTGGTATTTTAACATGACCAAATCTAATCTTATATAATATAAAAAGGGATAACATTTTAAAAAGATGTATCAGTTTTCATGCCTGCCATCAGTGCTAACTGCTAAGCCAACGAACTCTTTAAAAGCTTTGCTGGATAATAAAGAATTTCCCTAGAGATAGGAGTTGTCTTTGCTACTCATAGTGGGTCCCTAGATAGTTTAAGCTAAAGAGATGACTCCAGATGGGAGCTGGCCAATCCAGAAAGACCAATCATGTGATTATAAGGTTGGAGCTTTGTTATCGACCTGACTTGTGGGAAACAAAGGAGGCTGAAAATTGATTTCGACATCATGGTAACTGATTCAATCAAACATACCCATGTAATGAAACCCCAATAAAGATTCTGGATATAAAAGCTCAGGTGAGCTTCTCTGGTTGGCAGTACCCTGCATTCTGCTTCCATGGGGTGGGGACAAAAGAAACTGCATTTGGGACCTTCCCTGACCTTACCCTATGCATTTTTTGGTTTAACAGAAACTTAACAATTCAGAATCACATTTAATTTGATTTGTATCTATTTGCTATAATAAAGCTGTTACTCCTGACTTCTGTGAGTTGTTCTAGTAAATTACAGAAATGTGCGGGGATAGTGGGAATCCTTGAATTTGTAGGCAGTTGGTCAGATGACAGGGTGCCCTGGAGACCCTTGAGCCTGGAGCTGGCCTCCGAACTATGGGCAGTCTGTGGAGAATGATGCCTTTAAATCTGTGAAGTTTAGCCCAACTTTGGGTAGTTGGTGTCAGAAGTCATTGTGAAAAAAGGTTTTAGGCACAACTTCATCTTAATTTGTATTTAATTAAATATTTTTCATGTTTGTCATTTGTATTTTTCTATGTTAGGTGCATAATTCATGTCCTGCATATACTTCTCTATTTCTCTTAAGGGTTTCTTCCACTGCTTTTGTGATTAAAACAGTCTCACATCCTAAACTTGACCAGCTATTAGTCTTTATTTCATTTTCACTTTTATGTTTTACTTTTTTTTTAAATGGAGTTTCGCTCTGTCACCCAGGCCGGAGTACACTGGCGCTATGTTGGCTCACTGCAACCTCCGCCTCCCAGGTTCAAACAATTCTCTTGCCTCAGCCTCCCGAGTAGCTGGGACTACAGGCGTGTGCTACCATGCTCAGCTAGTTTTTTGTATTTTTAGTAGACACAGGGTTTCACCATGTTGGCCAGAATGGTCTCAATCTCCTGACCTCATGATCCACCTGCCTCAGCCTCCCAAAGTGCTGGGATTACAGGTGTGAGCCACAGGCGTGCCTGGCCTATGTTTTACGTTTAAAACATAAATATTCATCTAGAAATTGCTTTGGGTATGGTGGGAGGTGAAAATCCATTTTCTGCCAAACAGGAAAGCACCAGTTCAGTGTGAGGAAGACTGCTGGTTTAAGATAGATATTATTTATTATTAGCTTTAGCAGTTAGTCTGCTATTACTATTTCATTAAGAGCACTTTAAAAAATTAGGAATAGTTATATTGATATCTGCAAAATAAATGTTTAAGATTTAAATAAAACTGAAAAGTTTAAATAAGTATAATTTTTTAGAATAAAAACAAGAGAAGTTATATCACAAATGCAAAGTAAAAAGTCTTTAAAAATAAGCATGAGAATCTCTTCAGATTTTCTACTTCATATTATTTATACTCATGTTCACTCCTTTAATTTTTCATAAACTATAAGCATGAAGGTCCAACATACCTCCTGAATGGCTGTCATGACAACATGTTGAACAGATTCCTCCATCATCATAATGGCTTGGATGTACTCTGAAAACAAGAACAATCTGGA
Source organism: Cebus imitator (assembly GCF_001604975.1). Lineage (NCBI taxonomy): Eukaryota > Metazoa > Chordata > Mammalia > Primates > Cebidae > Cebus > Cebus imitator. The sequence goes on along the minus strand of NW_016107498.1, from coordinate 3,823,683 downwards.
ATGTCACCATTCAAGTTAAAAATGGTCAAGGGAGTCAAAGCTCATACTTCATAAATTCTTGTAAGTTGTTTCCTTGTGTTTTGATTCCTCCTAGGAATCCCTCAAACACAATTAAATATATTGCCATTGGTGAAGTCCAAAAATCGCACTATTTATCTTTCTTTAAGATCTTTTCTTTTCTTGTCACCATTCCTTCTGAAGTTGAGGCTACAGCTATAATCACAAGAATGGAATATCGGCATAAGTATGTGCTAATGTAAAACGATGAAATGATAAAGCCTGAAGCCAGGATGGAAAAAGCTCCATATTACTTTTTTCTAAAATCTAAAAACTATCTTTCATATTACTCTTCACTACAGAAAGAAAAAAAAAACCTTTGAACTCTGTGCTTTATTCTTATGTGACATCAAAGTGCTGCATTGTGTTTTATTTCTGCCTTTATATTTACTACTACAGAAAACAAAACAAAAAAAAAAAGCTGAGAGCTGCTTAGGACAAAGAATTGAGATAAATTTAAGATACAAATTGAAACCATAGTTAAACAAATATGGTATAATCTTGGGCTTTAAAATAATTACTGACTGGTCTAAGGGTAGTGAGTTAATACAACTGACTGTTCAGTTACAGACAGAACGCCTTGTTCTATTACTTCCCCCTTCTCACAAAGGCACTTGACTAGTCAAAAACAAAAATAAATGATCCACACCTCCAATAAGCTAAAGCAGCAACTACATCAATCTCATCCTCCACTGCCAAAGAATAGAAAGATCTCTTTGTTATCAGTAATTACAAAGTTGAATATAATTTCCTGTCTTCTAAAAAAGCCTTGGAAGTAGTTTCCATTTCTGAATCCAACAATGGATTACAAAAAAGCGGCATTAAGGATAAAAAGGCAATAGCCCAGGTGGATTCCAACAAATATGTTAAATATGTTGCAATAAGAAACACGTAAGGGAGGCTGAGGCAGGTGGCTTACTTCAGGTCAGGAGTTCAGAACCAGTCTGGCCAATATGGTATAACCCCATCTCTATTAAAAATACAAAAATTAGCCAGGTGTGGTGGTGGGCACCTGTAATACCAGCTACTGGGAGGCTGAGATAGGAGAGCTGCTTGAACCTGGGAGGCAGAGGTTGCAGTGAGCCGAGATCACACCACTGTACTCCA
>NW_016107498.1:3819855-3822466 GCF_001604975.1 Cebus imitator | reverse complement strand
AAAGAAAGAAAAATGTAAAAGGGCAATTAGGAAATTTTAGGCTACCTCACCAATCCCACACACATCCAAACAACATGCACAAAAAAAACCTCACTCCTTGAGGTAATATATGAAGGGGTCTTACCATGAAACTGTCAAAGTCCTCTTTTGATAAGAGATTCATGTATTTGGAATGACAACTGTAACCCTCTGCCCAACTGAGGATTTAAAATAAATGAGGTATTTTTACAATACTATTAAATTATGACTTCTGATTAATGCCAAAGCTTTAGTTTATCAAAAACATGTTTTTAAGGAAGTATTGTCCTAAGGCTACTTGTACGCAATCAATTGTTAGGTTATTAGTACAAATAATCGTAAGACAACTAAATCATAGGGACTATTCTTAGGCCAACTATAGGAATATATCATAACTTAATCGCTATTTAGACAAAAAAGAATTCTTTAGTCTGAGCTCAATTTTTCGTTTTATTTTCTTAATGACAATCACCCTATGAGTGTTGGAATACAGAAAGGGAACTTTCAGATGTTCTGTTCAAAAGTATCAAACACAGAATTCAAAGGCTATGGAGAAACCAGGATAGATAGGATGACTAGATAGCTCTCAAAGTAAGACTATGAATATGGAAGAGAAGAAGCAGCAGCACTAATAATGGGAAAGAGAATTTAATGACAGCCTATTGAAAGGGAAGGAAATAAGAGTGGACTCAAGGGGCGAGAGGTTAGTAGGTGTGAGAGGGGAAGCGTTAGTTAAGAAGCGGTGTTGCCACGTCAAGGCCCTTCCCCGCGAACACCGTAAAATGCTAAATGATAAAATGATGATGAGAGCTACATTACTGTACAGTTTTTTAAATAAAAAAAAATATAAATCTTTAAAAGTACAAAATACAAATGATATGCTATCACTGGGTGTGTGTCTATGAGGCAATGCTGGAGGATGAGGTGTGCTATGTGAGGGAGCTTATCCTGAATCCTTCACTGTCTAAAATTCACAGCATAGTTTATCACAGGGAGAATAAAGTTTAAATGTGGAAGAAACAGAGTTTTTGTCCTCGTCTAGCCTCTCACAACTAGAAATTATTGGGCAAGTCACACAACACTTATGAGGCTCAGCTTCCAAGTCTGTAAAAAGCATGTTTTGGTACCAGACAGAAGGGAGATAACAAATATTATTAGTATGTCTTCTACTACTACTCTTTGTTTTTTCAAATTTAACACCATTTTATTTGCCCCAATTTGAGAAGATAGCCAAGACAAATGTGCACTGAGTCAACGTCCCTAGCAGATGTTCCTCACATCTTCTAATTAGGAAACACATTTAAACATAAGCTCCTGTTTATCTCTACAGTGCTTTATGGAGCACGAAGTGTGTGTGTGTATGCACAAGTGCACGCAGACACACACACACACACACATTTTCATACATGACAACCAACTTTTACATCCTTATTCTCACAACCAGCTTTTACATCCTTATTCTGCCGACAAGGACACAAGCAAAGTTATTTCATTCTAAGTGAGTCAAGTAGTAAACGGCAAAACTGCTTTGTGAGTGTCATATTATATATCATAAGTATGCAGTGACAGCTAATGTTTAACCACTCAGACACTCATGTACTTGATCTTAGCACTCTACTGTGTTCCTGAGAGGAGAAGATGTCCTAAATCTAGACAAATGAGATGTTAAAATTCTGTTCAATAAGTTTCCATCATTTATACAATATTGGGGGGAAACTCAATCTAGGTGTTTCTACAGAACATTTGCTCTGAGTGAGAACTTCGATAAATATTATAACTGACTATCTTCTTTGCCATAGGAATATGGATATAAGTAACACCTTTGTCTTTTCCTAGTCATTCTATAGTAAACCTAACTAACTGACTCTCAATAGCTTTGCACTTCCAAAGACCCCTTCATATTAAGGAGAATCCCAGAAATCAATGAATTTTCTAAAAGGATACATAAGAAGTTACTATCTGATATCAATGAACTTCAATTAAATAATTTCTCATCTACCTTGAAATCAAAGCATCTACTTACAGATTTAATGTTCTCAAATCTTACGTATACCAACCTCCTAATCTTCAACAGAAAACTTGTTAGACACGTCAGGAATATATACAGATCACAAATGCAGAAAATTCCATATTTAATTCTTAAGCTAAACTGAATAAGCAAACTAAAATTTACAATAAGAAAATGGTGGCCAAGCACACTGGCTCATGCTTGTAATCCCAGCACTTTGGGAGGTCGAGGCAGGCGGATCATGAGGTCAGGAGTTCGAGACCAGACTGACCAACATGGGGAAACCCCATCTCTACTAAAAATACAAAAATTAGCCAGGTTTGGCGGCACGCACCTGTAATCCCAGCTACTCAGGAGACTGACGCAGGAGAATCGCTTGAACCCAGGAGGCAGAGGTTGCAGTGAGCTGAGATTGTGCCACTGCACTCCAGCCTGGGCGACAGAGCAAGAATCCATCTTGAAAAGAAAAGAAAAAATAGAAAAGAAAAGAGAAAAGAAAAGAAAGAAAATGGTATGATAAAATCTAATAGGAATGAGGCTAGAGAGAAAGAAATATATTGTTTAAAAAAATACTGAATCAAAAAA
>NW_016107498.1:3810897-3819820 GCF_001604975.1 Cebus imitator | reverse complement strand
AAAACAAAAAAAGGATAAATAAATAAATACTGAATCGAAGACCAATAAAATTAGCCATAGCTTCAAAAAAAAAAAATGCTGTCTATTATTAAACTTACTACATAACACCAAAAAAGTACAAACAACAAGTTATTAGAAATCCATTTTGCACTACAAGGGGTGGAGGGTGGAGAAACAAGAATAAAATCTTTGGGCTTAAAAAAAAACCATCTTCTTCAAGATAAGTAATAGTAATATACTGTGCTGTCATCATTTATAATAGCCCCTATGTCCTGCCTAATTTTCCTTCATCCCTTTCTTACTGTACTCCAATTAGAGTGTGGTGGGTTTTTTAATTCCTCAGAGATAACCTAGGTCTTTCCTACATTTGGTTTCTACTATTTACATTACTTTTAACCCATTGTCCTCTATATCTTTGCTTAAATAACTTCCCTGACCTCAAACCCAGGCTGTCCCCTTTTACAATGTAGCTGCAGAGCACTCACCTCTGTACCCAGCATACAGATATCTGTGGCATTATTTAATGTCCTTCTACTCAAGTTCCTCGAGGGCAGGCACTTGTCTGTTCTGTCTAACACTATATTCCTAGCCCCTAATGTAATGTATAAGTTCAACAAATATTTGTGAAATAAATTGAATACAGAGGAGAAAACGAATTTAAGGTAAAATTTATCTACTTTACTGTATGATAAATTTGAACTGCAGTTGTTTTTAGAAACAAGTAATTTCTATGCAAATGAGTAGTTGTTAATAGACAAAACAAAAAAAGTGCTATTTAAGATTAGATAAGCACTTTGGAAGAATTAAAAAAAGATATTAATTATCTATATATCAAAGCTGGTCTTCAAGTAACTTCAACAAAGTGCAAATCTGTCAACTTGGATTTGCCGAACATATAAAAGTACATTTAACTAACCAAATCTGTAAATTAAAAGTTAACTTACTGAGAATAGCCTTCTCTAATTCTACATTAGTGGTTTTACTAATTTATATTCCATATATTCATAAAATAAACATAAATCATTAAACACAACCTTATGACATTTAACAAATTGTGGCTACTTGAAAGTTCACAAAAGCACACAACAGAAAATTAAACTAAAATGTTTAAAAATACTACATATGGACCAAGGTGGTGGCTCACGTCTATAACCCCAGCACTTTGGGAGGCTGAGACGGGTGGATCACTTGAGGTCAGGAGTCCAAGGCTAGCCTGGCCAAAATGATGAAACCCTATCTCTACTAAAAATACAAAAAATTAGCCGGGCATGGTGGTGCATGGCTGTAATCCCAGCTACTTGGGAGGCTGAGGCAGGAGAATCATTTGAACCCGGGAGGGAGAGGTTGCAGTGAGCCGAGATCATGACACTGTACTCCGACCTGGGCAACAGAGCAAGATTCTGTCTCGAAAAAACAAAATAAAATACTATATGTAAAATTTATAATAGTTTCTAGTAGTAACTTTTTGTGAACCCCTATTATGTGCAAGCCACTGTACTGTTCTATAGACATGATCTCATTTAGTTTCCACGATAACCTTAGGAGGTATTATACTAAATCTCTGTTCTACTAAAAAACTAAATACAGACATTAAGTGATCTGCTCAATGTCCTTCAGATTGTCTGTGAGAGGTGGAAATGAGTTGAAATTCACAGGTTGATGCAAACTGCAGCTCATGCTCTTAATCTCATATTTCAATATAATAATAATATATCGGGTCATTTCAGTTCTGGGCGCTTGAAATATTTTAGATTGCAATACAAAGAACATGGGAAAAAATAAGACAGCTCTCAGATTTACATGGTTAATGAGAAAATTTTCTAGCAGTGATAGATACCATTAATTTATTTTAAAAGTCTTTATTGTTATGAAAATTAATCCCAAAGTTTCCCAGGATTTTCAAGGTTTTCTTGCCAGACTAGGTTAATATAAAATATCCTGTGGTATTTCCCTTTTTTTTTTTTTTTTTTTTTTTTTTTTTTTTTTTTTTATAAAAAATTTCCTTTGTTTTTTTCTTTTTTTTTTTTTTTTTTTTTTTGAGATAGAGTCTTGCTCAGTTGCCCAGACTGGAGTGCAGTGGTGTTATCACAGCTCACTGCAATCTCTGCCTTCCAGGTTCAAATGATTCTCATGCCTCAGCCACCTGAGAAGCTGGGATTATAGGAGTGTGCCTCCACACCCAGCTAATTTTTTTTTTTTGTATTTTTAGTAGAGATGGGGTTTCATCATGTTGGCCAGGTTAGTCTCAACCTCCTGGCCTCAAGTGATCCGCCCACCGTGGCCTCCCAAAGTCCTGGGATTACAGGCATAAGCCACTGCACCCGGCATCCTATGGTATTTCTTAAAGTTTTACAATTATTTAAAAATATATGAAACAATTTTGCTGTATGTCATACTATTCTTTCCTTTAAAAGATAGTCAAGGCAACATCTAAAATTTAGCTCAGGGAGTAATTTCTTGAGGAAGAGTATCTGCCAGATTTTGGGGTAGGAACCCCAATTCAAAATCTATTTTTATTATTTAAACACTGCATATAATGATACTCTTCCTTCTCTTTTTCCCCATAGTAGAGATAAACTTGCAAATGGTTCCCAAATACAATATGCCTAAAAAAAGAAAAAAGAAAAAGAAAAGCTGAAAGCATCTGTTATATGTTGGGAAGGCAGACCTGAATACCTATTAAACTGCTGTATGTCTCTGCTCATTTTTTCCAGATTAAGTAGATGTGGTCAAATTAACAGCAAATTTCATTGCATTCAGTGTAGTCATCTGCTCAACGAATTGTGTAGTATTGCACAAAGGAAAATTTATTTTATTTTACCACAATCAAATTTATTTTAACGTGTGAAATTTATTTAAGCTGAAAAACAAATTACTAGTAAAGCTGTAGAAAATGCCATTCTTTGGGGTGGCCTTAAACAGATGTTATTATTGGTACTGGTGATTTACATATAAAATGTACAGTATACATTACTTTCCTTCATTATTTTAAATGCAAACACTAACTTGAAACAAATTACCTTGCTTCTGTTCACAGTTCACAGCACAGCCTAAGATGAGCTGAAGCATCCTTCCGAGCTCTGCCGCATCAGAATGCTCCCCAATAAGGTTCACATCAGGAAGGGTAAAGTCATTAATTTGCTGTCCTAAAATCTGAATGGAGATAAAAGGATTATAATTGCATTTACATTTATATGACCAAAAAAAAAAAAACCCAAAAACTTGATTGAGGTTAGTTTGTTATTACTAGAAACTCATTGCCAAGGACAGAGTGACTATGTTCCATTTCACTCCCAATTTCTATTTTTACCTCCCATACCTAAATTATAAATATTTTGAGTAACAGCAACTTAGTCCCTAATCTGGTATGTGGCATGTACATCAATCAAAAAACACCTGAGTACTCCAAGAAGAAATGGGTGTATACTCTCTGAAGAAGTAGAACTAGAGAGGTTATGAACTAGGGGGTACCAAAAAGGGCTTAGATTAAACATAAATTCATGTCCCCAACAGTAAGATTCCCACTAGCCACCTTCACTCCATTTGATTCCCAAATGACTGGCAGCAAAATACCTATATCAGGGAAGAGCATGAAGGATTTCTTTATGCGGACTGAATGTTCCCACATGAAATGACTTACATGTAGACAAATGGGCACGTCTCTGCCTGATAATCCTACAGTGAAATGTACCACTCAAAAAGCACCCCCAACTCAGATTCCAATCAGCTTTTTATAGTGGTTTACTTTTAAATGTCAACAAACAACCAAGGACCACCGAGATACCTGAGAAGTATCCAACATTAAAAATAGACAAAAACAATGAAAGCAAACTCAGAGGAAAGTAAGCAATGCAGCAAGTGAAAGAAAATAAAATTTTAAACATTCTGTAACTAGATTATACACAGGTGGTAAAACTATCAAGACAAACAAGAAAATAATTATTTAAAAACTTGGGAATCATGGTTTTCTGTGGATAGGAGGTGAAGAAAGAGGTTATGATCAAGAAGGTAAACCAAGCCCTGCTAGGTGCTGGCAACATTCAACTGACCTTATTTATTTGAGACAGAGTTTCACTCTTGTTGCCTAAGCTGCAGTGCAATAGCATCATCTCAGCTCATTGCAACCTCTGCCTCCCAGGTTCGAGCGATTCTCCTCTGTCAGCCTCCCAAGTAGCTGGGATTACAGGGTGTGCCACCACACCCAGCTAATTTTGTATTTTTAGTAGAGATGAGGTTTCACCATGTTGGTCAGGCTGGTCAAAGTGCTGGGATTACAGGCATGAGCCACTGTATCCAGACAAAGGACTGGTATTTTAGATGGATGGTCAAAGAAGCCCTCCATGCTAAGGTGAAAACAGCAGAGTCCTGGAATGAAGGGGCAGACCACACAGTTATAGGTGGCGGGGATACAACACAGGGGTTACCAGTCAGTGTCTAGGGAAGGGGTGGAAGATAAGGTGTAAGAGTCAGGATGGGGGAGGCATGTCACATAGGTCCTTATAAGTTATGTCAAAGATGTGGGTTTTATTATGAATAAGGAAATCAAATTGAATTACAAGAACAGAAATACACCACCAACCAGATTAAATTTTTCTCCTTGAATAGGAAAATCAATTTCTAGAAGGACATAAAAGAAACTGCTAACAGTGATGCCCCAGGAGGAAACTGGGTAGTGTAAAGTTAAGAAACGAATAAAATTGGCCAGGTGCGGTGGCTCATGCCTGTAATCCCAGCACTTTAAGATGCCAAGGTAGGTAGATCTGAGGTCAGGAGTTCAAGACCAGTTTGATCAATATAGTGAAACGCTGTCTCTACTAAAAATACAAAAATTAGCCAGGCATGGTGGTGGGTGCCTGTACTCCCAGCTACTAGGGAGGCTGAGGCAGGGGAAATTGCTTGAATCCAGGAGGCAGAAGTTGCAGTGAGTCGAGATTGTGCCACCGTACTCTAGCCAGGGCAACAAAGTGAGACTCCGTCTCCAATAATAAAATAAAATAAAATAAACAAAATGAAAAGACCCAAACCTACGTTTGATTAGTGTACCTGGAAGTGATGGGGAGAATGGAACCAAGTTGGAAAACATTCTTCAGGATATTATCTAGAAAAACTTCCCCAACCTAGCAAAACAGGCCAACATTCAAATTCAGGAGATACAGAGAACACCACAAAGATACTCCTCAAGAAGAGCAACCTCAAGACACATAATCGTCAGATTCACCAAGGTTGAAATGAAGGAAAAAATGTCAAGGGCAGCCAGAGAAAAAGGTGGCGTTACCCACAAAGGAAAACCCATCAGACTAACAGCAGATCTCTCTCTGCAGAAACCCTACATGCCAGAAGAGAGTGAAGGGCCCAATATTCAACATCTTTTTTTCTTTTTTTTGAGATGGAATCTTGTTCTGTCACCCAGGCTGGAGTGCAATGGCGCAATCTCGGCTCACTGTAGCCTCTGCTCCCCCGGTTCCACTGATTCTCCTGCCTCAGCCTCCCAGGTAGCTAGGATTATAGGCACACGCCACCATGCCCGGCAATTTTTGTATTTTTAGTAGAGATAAGGTTTCATCATGTTGGCAAGGCTGATCTCGAACTCCTGACCTCAAGCGATCCACCTACCTTGACCTCCCAAAGTGCTGGGATTATAGGCATGAGCCACTGTGTCTGGCCTCAACATTCTTAAAGAAAGGAATTTTCAACCCAGAATTTCATAACCAACCAAACTACTCTTCATAAGCAAAGGAGAAATAAAATCTTTTACAGACAAGCAAATGCTGAGAGATTTTGTTACCACCAGGCCTGCCTGACAAGAACTCCTGAAGGTAGCACTAAATATGGAAAGAAAAAAACTGTACCAGCCACTGCAAAAACATACCAAATTGTAAATACCATCAACACTCTGAAGAAACTGCATCTACTAACGGACAAAATAACCAGCTAGCATCATAATGACAGTATCAAATTCACACATAATATTAACCCTAAATGTAAACGGGCTAAATGCCCCAATTAAAAGACACAGACTGGCAAGCTGGATAAAGAGTCAAGACCCCCATTGGTGTGCAGTATTCAGGAGACCCATCTCATAGACACACACAGGCTTAAAATAAAGGAATGGAGGAATATTTACCAAGCAAATGGAAAGAAAAAAAAAAGCAGGGGTTGCAGTCCTAGTCTCTGATAAAACAGACTTTAAACCAACAAAGATCAAGAGACAAAGAAGGGCATTACATAATGGTAAAGAGATCAAGGCAACAAGTAGAGCTAACTATGCTAAATACATTTGCACCCAATACAGGAGTACCCAGACACATAAAGCAAGTTCTTAGAGACCTACAAAGAGACTTAGACTCCCACACAATATAGCAGGAGACTTTGACACCCCACTGTCAATATTAGACAGATCAACGAGACAGAAAATTAACAAGGATATTCAGGACTTGAACTCAGCTCTGGATCAAGCAGACCTAATAGACATCTACAGAACTCTGCACCCCAAATCAACAGAATATACATTCTTCTCAGTACCATATCATACTTAATCTAAAATTGACCACATAATTAGAAGTAAAAAACTCCTCAGCAAATGCAAAAGAATAGAAATCATAACAAACAGTCTCTTAGACCACAGTGCAATCACATTAGAACTCAGGATTAAAAAACTCACTCAAGGCCAGGCTCGGTGGCTCACGCTGTTATCCCAGCACTTTGGGAGGCCATGGCGGGTGGATCATGAGGTCAAGAGATCGGGACCATCCTGGCCAACATGGTGAAACCCCCCGTCACCACTAAGAAATATAAAAATTAGCTGGGTGTGGTGGCACTTGCCTGTAATCCCATCTACTTGGGAAGCTGCGGCAGGAGAATCACTTGAACCTGGGAGGTGGAGGTTGCAGTGAGCCAGGATCCACCACTGCACTCTATGCACTCTAGCCTGGCAACAGAGCAAGATTCCATCTCAAAAAAAAAAAAAAGAAAGAAAGAAAAAGAAAGAAACTCACTCAAAACTGCACAACTACATGGAAACTGAACAGCCTGCTTCTGAATGACTACTGGGTAAATAGCGAAATTAAGGCAGAAATAAGTAAGTTCTTTGAAACCAATAAGAACAAAGACAAAATGTACCAGAATCTGGGGGACACAGCTAAAGCAGTGTTTAGAGGGAAATTTATAGCACTAAATCCCCACAGGAGAAAGTGGGAAAGATCTAAAATCAAAACCCTAACATCACAATTAAAAGAACTAGAGAATCAAGAGCAAACAAATTAAAAAACTATCAAAAGACAAGAAATAACGTAACTCAGGGCAGAACTGAAAGAGAAGAGACACAAAAAACCCTTCAAAAAAATCAATGAATCCAGGAGGTGGTTTTGTGAAAAGATTAACAAAATAGATAGACTGCAAGCCAGACTAATTAAGAAGGAGAAAGGAATCAAAGAGACACAATAAAAAAATCATAAAATGGATATCACCACTGATCCCACAGAAATACAAATTACCATCAGAGAATACTATAAACACCTCTATGCAAATAAACTAGAAAATCTAGAAGAAATGGATGAATTCCTGGACACATACACCTTTCCCAAGACTAAACCAGGAAGAAGTCGAATCCCTGAATAGGCCAATAACAAGTTCTGAAATAGAGGCAGTAATAACCTACCAACCAAAAAAAGCCCAGGACCAGACAGATTCACAGCCTTATTCTACAAGAGGTACAGAGTCATTCAGGTAGGCTTGCATATGAATACAGACAAACAAACAACAAAAAAAGAGGTACAAAGAGGAGCTGGTACCATTCCTTCTGAAACTATTCCAAACAACAGAGAAAGGGGAACTCCTCCCTACCTCAGATGCTAACTGAGGCCAGCATCATCCTGATACCAAAACCTGGCAGAGATACATGCAAAAAAGAAAATTTCAGGCCAACATCCCTGAAGAACATTGATGCAAAAATCCTCAATAAAATACTGGCAAGCTGAATCCAGCGGCGCATCAAAAAAATTATCCACCACGATCAAGTCGGCTTCATCCCTGGAATGATGTAAGGCTAGTTCAACATACGTCAATGAATAAATGTATTCCATCACATAAACAGAACCAATGACAAAAACCACGTGATTATCTCAATAGATGCAGAAAAGACCTTCGATAAAATTTGACACCTCTTCATGCTAAAAACTCTCAATCAACTAGGTATTGATGGAACATATCTCAAAATAATAAGAGCTATTTATGACAAACCCACAGCCAATATCATACTGTATGGGCAAAAGCTGAAAGCATTCTCTTTGAAAACCGGCACAAGACAAAGATGCCCTCTCTCACCTCTCCTATTCGACATAGTACTGGAAGATCTAGCCAGGGCAATCATGCAAGAGGAAGAAATAAAGGATACTCAAATAGGAAGAGAGAAAGTCAAACTGCCTCTGTTTGCAGATGACATAATTGTATATTTAGAAAACCCTACTGTCTCAGTTCAAAATCTCCTTAAGCTGATAAGCGACTTCAGCTAAGTCTCAGGATACAACATCAATGTGCAAAAATCACAAGCATTCCTATACCCCAATAACAGACAAACAGAGAGCCAAATCATGAGTGAACTCCCCTTCACAATTCCTACAAAGAGAATAAAATACCTAGGAATACAACTTACAAGGGATGTGAAGGACCTCTCCAAGGAGAACTACAAACTAATGCTGAAGGAAATAAAAAAGGACATAAACAAATGGAAAAACATTCCATGCTCATGGACAGGAAGAATCAATATCATGAAAATGGCCATACTGCCCAAAGTTATTTATACAGTCAATGATATCCCCATCAAGCTACCACTGACTTTCTTCACAGAATTATAAAAAAAAAACTGCTTTAAATATCATATGGAACCAAAATAAAGCCTAAATAGCAAAGACAATCCTAAGCAAAA
>NW_016107498.1:3800753-3810887 GCF_001604975.1 Cebus imitator | reverse complement strand
AAAAAAAAAAAGCTGGAAGCATTACACTACCTACTTCAAACTAAACTACAATGCTACAGTAACCAAAACAGCATGGAACTGGTACCAAAACAGATATATAGACCAATGGAACAGAACAGAGGCCTCAGAAATAACGCCATCCATCTACAACCATATGATCTTTGACAAACCTGACAAAAACATGCAATGAGGAAAGGATTCTCTATTTCATAAACGGTGTTGAGAAAAGTGGCTAGCCATGTGCAGAAAACTGAAACTAGAAACTTATACAAAAACTAACCTTATACAAAACTATACACCTTATCCAAAATTAACTTAATATGGATTAAAGACTTAAACATAAGACCTAAAACCATAAAAACCCTAGAAGAAAATCTAGGCAATAACATTCAGGACATAGGCTTAGGCAAAGGCTTCACAACTATTAACACTAAAAGCAATTGCAACAAAAGCCAAAATAGACAAATGGGATCTAAACTAAAGAGCTTCTACGCAGCAAAAGAAACTACCATCAGAGTGAACAGGCAACCTACAGAATGGGAGAAAATTTTTGCAATCTATCCATCTGAAAAAGGGATAATATCAAGAAGTTACAAAGAAGTTAAACAAATTTACAAGAAAAAAACAAACAACCACATTAAAAAGTGAGCAAAAGTTATGAACAGACACTTCTCAAAAGAAGACATTTATGCAGCCAACAAACACATGGAAAAAAGCTCACCATCATTGGTCATTAGATAAATGCAAATCAAAACCACAATGAGATACCATCTCACACCAGTTAGAATGGCAATCATTAAAAAGTCTGGAGACAACAGATGCTGGAGAGGATGTGGTGAAATAGGAACTCTTTTATACTGTTGGTGGGAGTGTAAATTAGTTCAACCATTGTGGAAGACAATGTGGTGATTCCTCAAGGATCTAGAACCAGAAATACTATTTGACCCAGCAATCTCATTACTGGGTACATACCCAAAATATTATAAATCATTCTATTATAAAGATACATGCACACGTATGTTTATTGCAGCACTACTCACAATAGCAAAGACTTGGAACCAACCCAAATGTTCATCAATGATAGACTGGATAAAAAAAATGTGGCACATATACACCATGGAATACTATGCAACCATAAAAAAGGATGAGTTCATGTTCTTTGCAGGGGCATGGATGAAGCTGGAAACCATCATTCTCAGCAAACTAACACAAGAACAGAAAACCAAACACTGCATGTTCTCACTCCTAAGTAGGATTTGAACAATGAGAACACATGAACACAGGGACGGAACATCAAACCCCAGGGCCTGTCGACGGGGTAGGAAGTTGGGGAGGGACAGTATTAGGAGAAATACCTAATGTAGATGACAGGTTGATGGGTGCAGCAAAACACCATGGCACATGCATACCTATGTAACAAACCTGCACATTCAACACACGTATTCCAGAACTTAAAGTATAGTTTAAAAAACAAATGTGAAAGTAAAAAAACTTCTATGGTTAATATTCTCAGAGATAAGAGAAACTATTATATTCATAAAGCAAGCACAGCACATAAAAGTTACATTCAGAAAACAAAAAGGGTGCTCTTCCAAATTAAATATATGATAGCAGAAATGAAAAATTTAACAGGCAAGCTAGAATAAAGTATACAGTCATCTCAGTAAGTAGAGCAAAAACACAAGAGAGAAAAAAAGGAAATGGTTAGACAATCAAACGATTAACCTAGGAGGTTCAATAGCTAAATAGTTCAGAAAGAAAACAGAGAAAGTAAAGAAGAATAAAGTAGTAAAATAAATAAATAACATAAATAATAAGAAAATTTCCTAAAACTAAAGCTAGTAGATATTCAGATTTTAAGGATGTGCTAAGTACCAAGCACAATAAAACAAAAGAAAGCAACGACAAAAAAACTCCTCCTCATACCAAAGCATACCAGCATGAACATGCAGACAAAAAAGAAAACCTAAAAGCTTCCAGAAAATGAACAAGTTACCAACAGGGAGTGGGAGTCCACATGAGAGATGTCAGGAGTAGCACTGGAAGCCAGAGGGCATGCAGCAATGATTTCAAAATACAGAGGGATGTCCTCCAACCTGGAATTCCATATCCAACTCAACCACAGTGTAAAGAGAACTTAGATTATTTTCAGATTGGTGGAGCCTAAAGTAAGTGCCTATCTTCTGAAGATGCCACTGGAAAATGGGCATGAAAGTAAACCAGAAAAGAGAAAAACACAGATTTCAGCAAACAAAATAATATAGGAGAGGCCAGGTGTGGTGGCTCATGCCTGTAATCCCAGCACTTTGGGAGGCCGAGGTGGGCAGATCACCTGAGGTCAGGAGTTTGAGACTAGCCTGACTAACATGGAGAAACCCCGTCTCTACTAAAAATACAAAATTAGCCAGGCGTGGTGGTGCATGCCTGAAATCCCAGCTACTCGGGAGGCTGAGGAAGGAGAATTGCTTGAACCCGGGAGGCGGGGGTTGCAGTGAGCCAAAATCATGCCATTGCACTCCAGCCTGGGCAACAAGAGCAAAACTCTATACAAAATAAGATAAAACAAAACAAAATAAATAAAATAAGATACGAGAAAGACAAAGGAATTCCCAGGAGGGTGAAAAGTAATGACAGAACATGAATTTATTGTTTATCCTAGAGTGAATAACCTTATGGTTTGCTGCAGAAATGTTAATATAATGAGGTAATGATGCAATCCCAGGCCACACTGGGGTATTTACACAATATGTGGTGTATGCATCATGTTACCTTTCTAAAAATCTAAAAAATCTGGATTCCAAAATGCCTAAAGGATTTGGGATTTGAAATTGTGGACCTGCACATACATTTTTATAAGTCCATTTATGTACATTCCTATAAAACTGATATCATATAACATATACAATCTCACACTTTTATATTATTAAAGAATATTTATAAATATGCATTTTTATGGCTGAATGGCATTTGTCCTATGTTTCATAATTTTCTTATTGTTAGACACTGGGTTATATTCAATTTTTGCCTACTATGAAGTAATGATGAGATGGACAGTCTTATGTGTAGTTCTTGAAGACCAATTTCTAAAAACAGAACTACAGTGTCAAGGATGTATGGATCTGCAAAACATTTAAATATATACGCAAGTATCATCTAGTTTATTAAGTAGAAGACATAAAATGAATTAGTAAATGCACAAAGAAATATATAATTACAAATCATAGTAGGGAGCAAGAAGGAAAAGAACCTTGAGCTATGAGAATAAATGGGGAAACTGATACTGAATCACATAGATGTGGGCTCACTAAACGGCAGTGTAGGCTCAAATTAAGCAAACTCCAACTACACACACTGATTTTTAGTTTTACTCATGCTCCAACTCGTCTCATAATCATGCAGTGATAAGTAGAATTAGGCTTTTAAAAGGGCATAGGTTCCAAAGACACGACACCATTTTCAGAGACTGGATTTCTTCTTCCCCTCAGGCACGCTCAGGCTAGGGAATGCTATGCGGGGTAATACGGGTAGGACTCGGATCCAAAAATGTCAGGGGGTTGGGTGAGGGAGAGAAAAAAAAAGAAAAATTACAAGAGGGGAAGAGAAGGAGGTGCATACGAGCCTCAGCTTCTTGTGTATGGGACAAGGACAACAGCTCAGATTTCCTCTGAGTAGCTTCCACTGAGCAAGAGACCTGGCTTAGAATGGCACTCTGTAAAACGGCTTCTGAAGCAGTATCACTTATCTTCAATGCCATACACTTTCTATTCTTTTTTATTGTAATACTTTATTAAAAATTACCATTTGTATTTTACACAATAAGCATGATGCTATAGAACAAAAAACAATCACTTCTTCTAAGCCCAAAAGATTTAGTAAATGTAAGTACTTCTGGTCAAAGGGAAAAAAAAATCACTTTTTGTCAGTATGTCTAATACTAACCCTATGTTCACCCTTATGTATCTTAAATATCATGCCTTTTCTTGGGAAACTAATATTTATTTGACATGATTAGGAAACTCTTGAGTGCTTGCAGTGTGACAGCACTGTCCTGGGGGATGGGATGTACCAATGACTACATCAGGTCTGGCCCCAACCTCATTTCATGGCTTTATGAATATAATAGGGTGAGACAACCAAATAAATCAACAAATAAGGAGATTGCTGATATGGCCAGGAATAAAGGGAATAAACAGGGTGATGTGACTGAGTAATGGGGCTAAGGGGTGAATATGGCCCTGGCTGAGACAGCACATGCTCAGAAAAAGTCTCTCTAAGGAAGTCACAGAAAGTTCAAATAAGCAAGAGCAAGAAATGCCAGGAGCTGAAGGAAGTACACTGCACACAGCAAGAGCAGTGGGGCAAAGGCTGAGGAAGAAAAGGACTTGGCAGATTCTCCGCACAGAAGCAGAGGATGTGGCTCCAGTGCCTTAAGTGCGGGAAAAGCAGTTAGAAAGTGGTTCATGGTAAGAATGTGGATATGACTCTCTATGCAAGGGAAAACCACAGAGGACTTTAAGAAGGCTGATATGATCACCTCTAAATGTTTAAAAATGATGCAATAGTGAAATCAGGGTCACCAGTGAGACTACTTTAGTAATCTAAGCAAGAGTGAATGATGGCTTGGCATAGTTGGTGGCAGCACAGATGGAGAAACCTGTATTTTGAAGGTTTGACTAATGGGTCTTGCAGATGATATTCAAAGAAAGAAGGACTGTAAGAGGCTTTCTAGGTTCTGGGTTTGGGTAGTAGGTTGAATGGTAGGGTCACTTACTGAAATGGAGAAGATCAGTGCTACAGGTATAGACATGGGTATTAAATGCAGGTAAGCTTGTAGGAAAGAACGAACTAGGGTGTGGTGTTGTGTCCATCTGGCATCTGTGACCATAAAATTTAAACTGAAACTAGTTATTTCCACTGCCTGATTTCTTCCCCAGCAATGTCTGACTGTTCTAATGCAGGCTCAGAGGACAAACTGAGTTCATCTAGGGGTGGGGAGTTTGCCAAGGAATAAAATCAAAGTAGGCAATGGTGCATGGACTCTAAAAACTATCTTCACTAGTAACGGAAGAAAAGACAGAACAGATGACATGAAGTAAAATTTGACGTTAATTAGTAATCATCTACAAACTACCCATAATACAGTAAAAAGGATCATCCATCTATTAACTGACTGACAGACATGCTGGTTGAACCATCATCCTATTACAGAAACTACAAAATAAAGGACAAACTAATTATTAATTTTAAGGCAATTTTTCCTTATCTTGAAACTATCCTAAAATTATCCTATAGTAATACTTCTAACAAGAATGAGAAAAAAGTCTTTACCTCATGATTATAATCCAAGATTCCTTTTAATATTTTCTTTAAATTGCTTATCTGTTTAAAGAGAGAGAAAACAACTGGGTAAAAAGCAAAGACAGATCAAAACATAATTTAACATAAACAATTTCTGACCCAACCAATCACTATAGTTAGTCATAAAGTAAATATAAAAAATAAAATTCAAAGGCATATTTAAGTTATTATCATCTTCAAAAGTAGTATTAATGGCTTTATATAATCCAAGAGATTTATAAAACAAATTGTGTCTCCAATTACGTAAAATTTTCAATGCTATGACCACATTAACAACAAGTAGAGGGTAACTGAATGAGACTTAACAATAAATTATTTAGATTTTCTGTGGGTAAAGTAAAAATATAGCATCCTTAATGAAGACCTGAGTTCAGAGCTAGTCTCCCTAGAAAAGTCAAATGCATTTACATAGAGATTGAGTTCTTTTTATTTTATTTATTTATTTTTTTAGAGATAGGGTTTCACCATGTTGGTCAGGCTGGTCTCGAACTCCTGACCTCAGGTGATCCACCCGCCTTGGCCTCCCAAAGTGCTGGGATTACAGGTGTGAGCCACCGTGCCCGGCCAAGATTAAGTTCTAAAGACAGAGTATTAATCAAAAATTATAGTAAAATCTCTTTAACCCATGAAGTATAATGTCTTTAAATTCTTCCCCTATCAGGAAAAAAACAAACTACTATTTCTTTAGTTGAACATCAAAGTAAGTATTCATGAGCCATAATGTTAGGTGAAGGATGGTCAGAATCACCTGCCCTATTTACTGTAAACTATAATTTTTTTCTTTTTCTTTGACCCAACTCATACAGTTTTGTGTTAGGTTAAATGTGTATATGATACAGTTCTATCAATTATTTTATTGATCTAGCTGCCCTTGGCTGGTGTCCGTAGTTGAGATGTCCTAGCACAGAAGCCAATAGGGACTGAGGCTTTCAAATAAGAGCCTGGATCACAGAAATGTGATCCAGTAGTTAATTAAAGGCATATTTATTTGTAAGGAAGAAAATAAACTAAAAAACTTGCTTATTTATTTTTAAATGCCTCATAAAATATGCTTATACTTCTAGAAAAATTTGTAGATATGAAAAATGCATAATATACTTTATTTCCTTTATACTAGGATGTTCATTTTCCCATATTTTTACTATTTGAAATTAGAATACCTTGAAAATCAACTACCATTCATTTAAAATGGTAGTTTTTAAAATCACATTACAAAAAGCTGTATCTTATCTTTATTTATTTATTTATTTTTGAGATGAAGTCTGGCTCTGTTGCCTAGGATGGTGCAATCTCAAGCTCATTGCAACCTCTGCCTCCCAGGTTCAAGCAACTCTTGTGCCTGAGCCTCCTCAGTAGCTGGGATTACAGGTGCCTGCCACCACACCTGGCTAATTTTTGTATTTTTAGTAGAGATGCAGTTTCACCATGTTGGCCAGGCTGGTCTCAAACTCCTGACCTCAGGTGATTTGCCCACCTCGGCCTCCCAAAGTGCTAGGATTACAGGCATGAGCCACCGTGCCCAGTCGTATATCTCATCTTTAAACAATGGCACCATAAAACTAAAGTATAGCATGGAGAATAAGAAGCTCAGTCCTAAATATTAAGACTATGATAAACTTTTCTACCCTTCTCCATATACTACCACTGCCCTTACCCATGACACTGGAGACAGTATATGTGCGTGTGTATATCTGTGTGCCTGCTGGGAGGAGGTATAAAACTCCCTCTGATCAGGCCAGTAAGCAGACACTAAATGATTAGTACCATTATTTTAAACATCATAAATTGTTTTAAACATGCTATAACATTAAAAAAAAAAAATCTTTTTTTTTTGACACTGAGTCTCGCTCTATCACCCAGGCTGCAGTACAGTGGCACCATCTCGGCTCACTGCAACCTCCACCTCCCGGTTTCAAGCAATTCTTGCGCCTCAGCCTCGTGAGTAGCTGGGATTACAAGTGCCCGCCACCACACCTGGCTACTTTTTTTTATTTTTAATAGAGATGAGGATTCACCATGTTGGCCAGGCTGGTCTCCAACTCCCGAACTCAAGTGATCCACTCTCTGCCTTGGCCTCCCAAAGTGCTGGGATTACAGGAGTAAGCCACTGTGCCTGGCCTGCCAGGCAAGAGGCTGAGGCAGGAGGATGGCTTGAGCCCAGGAGTTTGAAATCAGCCTGGGCAACGGAGCAAGACTTTGTCCCTAAAAAAATTTTAAAAATTAGCCTAGTGTGTTGGCATGTGCCTATAGTCCTGGCTACTTGAAAGGTTGAGGTAGGAGGCTTGCTTGAGCCTAGAAAGTGGAGGGTGCAGTGAACTGAGACTGTGCCACTACACCCCATCCTGGGCAACCGAGTGAGACCCGTCTCAAAAAAAGTAAATATAAATAAATAAACTGCCTGTCCTTAAAACAGTGCCAGGTGGGTGCAGTGGCTCACCCCTGTAATCCCAGCACTTTAGGAGGCTGAGGTGGGCAGATCACCTGAGGTTAGGAGTTCAAGATCAGCCTAGCCAACATGGTGAAACCCCATCTCTACTAAAATAATACAAAAATTAGCCAGGCGTGGTGGCGTACACCTGTAGTCCCAGCTACTCAGGAGACTGAGGCAGGAGAATCTTTTGAACTCAGGAAGCGGAGGTTGCAGTGAGCCGAGATTGCGCCACTGCACTCCAGCCTGGGTGACACGGTGAGATTCTATCTCAAAACAAACAAAAAAACAGTGCCATTAAACAGTTTTCATTCACTACCTTAGTAAAAAGAAGGAATTAGATTTTGGCAAACCCAACACTTAAGCAATAAATAAATAATTTTCTTATCAAATGTGTTTCTCGGGGAAAATATAAAGATAACTCAAACTGAGCATGTCTTAAGTCGAGGGGCCTCGCAAGCTTAAATCACTTGTGTGTCTGAGTCTTCACACAAGTATAGAAAAGAAATGGTCACAGATTTCTCCACACTACCAAACATGACAACTACTGGGTCATAACAATCAATTTAATGTTAACAAAATCACAGAGACGGAGAACAAATTAGGGGTTGCAAGGGATTAGGTGTGAATGTGGCTATGGGAGCAGCACAGGAAACCATGTGGTGACAGAATAGTTCTGGGTCTTCACTGTCGTGGTAGCTACACAAAGCTACACATGAAAAAGAGCTACACAGATGTGCACACACCAACACAGAGTGCATGTAACCTTGGTGAAATCTGAATAAAATATGGACTATACCAATGCCAGTTCCCTAGTTTTGATATTGTATTATAGTTATGCAAGATGTTACCCCTGGAGAAATTGGGCAAAAGATACACACAACCTCTTAGTACATTCTTTTTTTGCAACTTCTTGTGAATCTATAATTATTTCAAAACATAGGCCAGGCATGGTGGCTGGTGCTTGTAATTCCAGCACTTTGGGAGGCCAAGGTGGGAGAATCACTTGAGGTCAGGAATTCAACACCAACATGGTCAACATGGTGAAACCCATCTCTACAAAAATATAAAAACTAGCCAGGCATAGTGGCACATGCCTATAATCCCAGCTGCTTGGGAGGCTGAGGCAGGAGATTCACTTGAACTAGGGAGGCAGAGGTTGCAGTGAGTCAAGATTGTGCCACTGCACTCCAGCCTAGGTGACAGAGAAGACTCCATCTCAACAAAATATAGTTAAAAAAATAGTTTAGTAAATTACAACACATATTTTTTTAAATAAAATTAAAACATCACTGTCTAATGTAAGGGTAAAACTCTATTCAGCTATATATACACATACATTTAGGTGGACAATTGGTTGCAATGTAAACTTTATTTCTTACTGTGAGTTTTGGTTAAAGAAGCTTGTAAAATACTTTCATGATACTAGGAAGGAAATGAATATTATCTCTATTAAAAATAACAGTAGCAAATGCCACATGCACTATTCTAAGTACTTAGCATAATATTAACTCATTTCTGTGAGGTAGAAGCTATATCGATCCTCATTTTACAAATGGGGAAACCAAGGCACAGGAAGGTCATAACACTTCCCTGTGGACAATAAATAGCAGAGCTGTCATGTGGACACAGGCACACTAGCTCCAAAGTCCATGCTGTACTGACTCATATTATGTCATGCATAGCTATATAACTCCAGGTGACTTCAATCTTTAATTCTACATTATTTCAATTACAGGCTACCTAAGTTTCTAAAGCTCACTGGACACATCAGACAAAAAACAAAACAAAACAAAACAAAAAAAAAACAGATATTATATACATACAAATATTTGAAGATTTAACAGTGGAAAAATGAAATACCTTTAGCCTCCAATTATCTCCTACTTCAGTTTTGATTCTGTTTAGCCAATTTTCATCAAAATATGCAGGATCTCTGCAAAATAAGGAAAAACTTACATATTAAGATTATGTAGCTATCAAGCTAAACAAAAAAAATTGAATCTTATCCCGTACATCACTTACCTATAACATAAAAATGTATTTGATACATATTAGCCACTAAATACGTGTTAATCATAGTCAAGTTGGCCCGGACGTGGTGGCTCACCCTGTAATCCCAGCACTTTGGGAGGCTAAGGTGGGTGGATCGCTTGATGTCAGGAGTTCAAGACCAATCTGGCCAAAACAGTGAAACCCTGACTCTACTAGAAATACAAAAATTAGCCAGGCCTGGTGGCACATGCCTATAATCCCAGCTGCTCAAGATGCTGAGGTGGGAGAATCCCCTGAACCCGGGAGAGGGAGGTTGCAATGAGCCGAGATTACACCTCTGCACTCCAGCCTGG
>NW_016107498.1:3779504-3800711 GCF_001604975.1 Cebus imitator | reverse complement strand
TTTTTTTGAGAAGAAGTCTTGCTCTGTCACCCACACCACCCACACAGGCATGATCTTGGCTTACTGCAACCTCCACCTCCCAGGTTCAAGCGATTCCCCTGCCTCAGCTACCGAAGTAGCTGGGATTACAGGCACATGCTACCATGTCCAGCTAATTTTTGTATTCTTAGTAGAGATGGGGTTTCATCATGTTGGCCAGGCTTGTCTCAAACTCCTAACCTCAAGTGACGGCATCCACCTTGGCCTCCCAAAGTGCTGGGATTACAGGTGTGAGCCACTGTGCCCAGCCAATGACACAGTTTTTAAACTGATAAATATATCAAGACAATCCTGGCTAACACAGTGAAACCACATCTCTACTAAAAACACAAAAAATTAGCCAGGAATGGTGGCACGCACCTGTAGTCACAGCTACTTGGGAGGCTGAGGCAGGAGAATCGCTTGAACCCAGGGGGTGGAGGTTTCAGTGAGCCGAGATCTTGCCACTGCACTCCAGCCTGGGAGACAGAGCGAGACTCCATCTCAAAAAAAAAAAAAAAAAAGTTTTTCAATTAATATTTCAATGAACTCCGTCACTTAATACTTCAAAGGTCACCAATAATGTCACTAAATTCCAATTTCTTCAAATAATACATACTAAGAACCTGTTTTCTCAGATGTAGTACTAGGCTTTGGACACATCTGAATACCATTTCTGTTTGCAAAAGACTTAAAATTTAAGATAAAACACTGGTGTGAATAAACATATTGAAATAAGGATAGCACCTGAATATCCTTTATATCTTCCTATGAAAATTTTCTATGGGAAAATTTCCCATACTTCTAATAAACAGCAGAAAGAAAGAAAAAAAAAACCACAAAATTTTTCAAATCCAGCATGAACCTCATATTATAGATTTTGAAACTGTTGCTCTAAAAAATTATTTATCTAAGACCATAGACACCAGAACACCTGTGTTTGCTCTGCTTGAGCAACTGCTAAGTCCAAAAATCTTTCCATAACACCACAAATGTCTCTATTCACCTCAAAAAAACAGAATGACAATGAGACTGATAGGTTAGGAAAAATGTATTTTCAACTTTTACTGTAACTCACACTGATAAATATACAATCAGTAATAAATTTTTATTCAAATTTCCTTAAAATGAAGCAACATGATATTCAGAATTTTTACCTATTATGAAAAAATAATTTTTTTAGATGAAGTCTTGCTGTCGCCAGGTGGAAGTGCAATGCCTCCTGGGTTCAAGCTGTTCTCGTTCCTGAGTATCTGGGACTACAGGCACATACCACCACACCCAGCTAATTTTTGTACTTTTAGTAAAGACAGGGTTTCGCCATGTTGGCCAGGATGGTCTTTATCTCCTGACCTGATGATCTGCCTGCCTCCGCCTTCCAGAGTGCTGGGATTACAGGCGTGAGCCACTGTGCCCAGCCGAAGAATGTATTACAACTAAGTTACCTCTATAGAAATCTGTTATGGCTGGGTATGGTGGCTCATGCCTGTAATCCCAGTACTTTGAGAAGCCAAGGTGGGCGGATCACAATGTCAGGAATTTGAGACCAGCCTGAACAACACGGTGAAACCCTGTCTCTACTAAAAATATAAAAATTAGCTGGGCCTTGTGGCGTGCATCGGTAATCCCAGCTACTCAGGAGGCTAAGGCAGGAGAATTGCTTGAACCCAGGAGGCGGAGGTTGCAGTGAGCTGAGATCATGCCACTGAACTCCAGCCTGAGTGACAACTGTGTCTCAAAAAAAAAAAAAAAAACCTGTTAATATTTTTGAAATCTGTATCATACCATTAGAAAACATATTAACTTCATTATCTTCATTATGTATTTACTTTTAAAAACAGCATTACTGAGAAATAACTCACATGATACAATTTACCCTTTTACAGTACACAATGCATTTTAGTATGCTCAGAGTTGTACAAGCATCACCACATCTAGCCTTAGAGCACTTCCATCTTTCCAAAAAGAAACATTATCTCCATGAGCCATCGCTCCTGTTCCCCCTCTCTCCAATCCCTGGAAATCAGTAATCTACTTTCTGTCTCTATGAATCTGTCTATCCTGGACATTTCATGTAAATAAAATCACACATTATGTTGTCTTTTGTGTCTGGCTTCCTTCACTTAGCATGTCTTTTACGGTTTTTCCATATTACAGCATGTATAGTACTTCATTCCTTTTTGTGGCTAAATAATATTCCCTTTATGGATATATCACATTTTGTTTATTCATTTACTAGCTGATGTAATTTGGGCTATTTCTACTTTGGGGCTAATGATGATGCTTTGAACACTGCTGTACTAGTTTTGGTGTGGACATTTGTTTCATTTGGGTATATGCCTAAGGGTGAAGTTGCTGGATCCCATGTTTAAAATGAGAGGCAAGTACAAACTCTTCCAAAGCAGCTATATTCTGCATTCTCACCAGCAATGTATGTTCTCTACGGCCTTGACAACACTTGTTATTACCTGTCTTTTTAGTTACAGTTCTCCTAGTGGATGTGAAGTGGTGTTTCACTGTGGTTTTGATCTGCATTTCCCCAACAGCTAATCATGCTTTGCATCTTTACATGTGCTTATTGGCCATTTGTATATCCTCTCTGGAAAAAAGCCTATTCAGATTATTTGCACACTGAAAAGCTATGTTGCTTTTTGTTTGTTTTAATATTCAGGATATAAAGCTCTTAACAGACATATGATGTATGAATATTTTCTCCCATTTTCAAGGCTGTTTTTCCACTTTCTTCTTTTTTTTTTTTTGAGACAGAGTCTCACTCTGTTGCCCAGGCTGGAATGCAGTGGCATGATCTTAGCTCACTGCAACCAATTCTCTTGCCTCAGCCTCCAGAGTAGCTGGGATTACAGGCATGCACCATGGGCCCAGCTAATTTTTGTATTTTTAGTAGAGACGGGGTTTCACCATATTGGCAGGCTGGTCTCAAACTCCTGACCTCAGCTGATCCGCTTGCCTCGGCCTCCCAAAGCGCTGGGATTAAAGGCATAGGCCACTGTGTCCGGCCATGGTTTTCCACTCTCTTGATGGCATATTTTGCACACAAAGTTCTTAATTTGTTTTAAAGAGACAGGTTCCCACTCTGCTACCTAGGCTGGAGTGAAGTGGCATGATTACAGTTCATTATAATCTTGTATTCCTGGGCTCAAGCCATCTTCCCACCTCAGCCTCCAGTGTAGCTAGTACTAAGGCACACCACCATGCCTGGATAAAATTTTTTTTTGTAGAGATGGAGTCTCATTATGTTGCTCAGGCTGGTCTCAAACTCCTGGCCTCAAGTGATTCTCCTGCCTTGGCCTCCCAAGGTGCTAAGATTACAGGCATGAGCCACTGTACCAGGCCAAAGGTTTTAAATTTTGAAGAGGTTCAATTTGTCATTTTTGAACTTTTTGTGTCATACTTAAGAAGCCCCTGCCTAACCAAAAGTCATGAAGATTTATTGGTATGTTTTCTTTTAAAAGTTTTACAGAACTTAGCTCTTACATTTAGGTCTATAATCCACTTGTGCTTGGTGTAAGAAAGGCACCTAACTTCATTGTTTAGCAAGTGGATAATCATACACAACTACGTATTTTTGTTTTAAGCTACTTTAGTTGAGGTTTTTTTATTACTAAGAGAAATCAGTTGGAGCAAACTCATAGAAAAAAGGCAACTTACTGTATGATCACTGATGTTATGGTACTCAAGATAGCTGGGCCTCACCAAATATGGGACAATACTCTCTGACTTTCATCTTTGTTTCTTTCTATCCATCTACACCATTTTCTTTCCATAGACCAGCATTCTCCTATTCCACCATACACAATACTAAAAATGGCTACAGGCACGTTCAAAGCCTGTATCACTTCAGTCCAAGCAATTTGTTTAAAGATCAGCTGTCGTTCGGTCCCAATTCTAAATCCCCAGGAAAACCCCTAATTATATGTTGCCAAAAGGATGGGAGCTGCAAGGAGGACACACAGAACTTTAGTGACCACACTGGTCAGGAAAGAATTGAGTTCTCAGGTTCTCTGACTTCTCAGAGAAAAAAAGACATCCCCCACAAGTGTTCTCTTTGCTTAAAACTTAGAAAAATAGATAATAAAAACAACTGAAGTGATTTCTACTAAAATATTGAGTTACAAAATTAATTCGGAAGTCAAAAAATATTCAATGTTAATTTTGATACTTAACCTAAAAGGCTATCACTTAAAAAGCACAATCATTAGCAATCAAGCATTGCTTTCCAACTAAAAAAAACTCACACACAAGTCTGGTGCCCTGCAGCTGATGACTATCCAAAGCCAAAGAAAGGTACAAAACCACCAAAACCTACCACCCAAATGGCAAGTCAGGTTCACTCAGATGAAAGATTTAGTGTTTCTTTTACCAGAAAGTACCTTACCAAAAAAAAAAAAATCTTTACAACATCCAGAAAACTATATATTCCAAGATCTCCAAGGTTACAAAATACTTCATGTGCAATTTAGAGTAATACACTTTATAAATAAAAGAACTCACGCTGGGCGCGCTGGCTCACACTTGTAATCCCAGCACTTTGGGAAGCAGAGGCGGGCTGACTGCCTGAGGTCAGGAGTTCAAGACCAGCCTGGCCAACACAGCAAAACCCTATCTCTACTACAAATACAAAAATTAGCTGGGCGTGGTGGTGGAGCATGTTTGTAGTCCCAGCTACTCGGGAGGCTGAGGCAGAAGAATAGCTCGAACACAGGAGGCAGTGCTTGCAGTAGGCCAAGACTGTGCTACTGCACTCCAACCTGGGCAACAAAGCAAGACTCCATCTCAAAAAAGAAAGAAAGAAAGAGAGAAGGAGAGGAGAGAAAGAGAGGAAAGAGAGAAAAGAGAGAAAAGAAACAAAGAAAAGGAAAGAAAGAGAATGAAAAGAAAGAGGAAGGAAGGAAGGAAGGAAGGAAGGAGGGAGGGAAGGAAGAGAAAGAAAAAGAGAGAGAGAACTCAGAGAAGTTCAAATACAATGTTTCAAATCAGGCATCATGATACAGCCTGCTTATTCCTTAAAAGATTACCAAATCGAAACCTAAGGATCATGTCTGAGCTAAGAAGGGAAGGCAACAAAATCAGCTGCTACTATCATGTATACTATGTATGACACCAGTAACACATGTATTGTATCAGCAACATAACAGGCATTGAACCAGGCACTGCACATTCACAAAACTGCAAGGAAAGTAGGTATTATCCTTATGTTATAGTTAAGGAACATCAGACTCGGAAATTTAGTAATTTTTCCAAGCTCAATTTTTCACAGTTTTGTATGTTTTCTCTTAGCAGAAGTTAGGACATAGCAAGAAGCTAATAATAGCTTCTTACTCATGAAGAACCTCCCCAGTGTCAGAGTTGATAGTACAATCATTTTTGTTAAAAAGGATCAGGAGAGTTCAACACATAACCAGTTCTAGCAAAACGCTAAGGTCCTGTGGCTAATTATCTCCTTCATGCTCAGTAAACTAGGTCACAAATAGAAAAACACCAGCGTCATCCATGACCTTCCTGTTCATGAAAGGCAGGCATTTCCTCTCATTCACTGCTATCCTTCCCAGTCCCTCATGGCAGGCACATAGCAGCTTCTCAGTAAATTTGCTTAAAAAGACAGCACTTATTTAGTAAAGTTTCTAATCTACCACTTAGGCAAAATACAGCAAGAATAGTAGTCTTTAGTTTTCATGATCATATTCAATGTTACTTTCCCTAGCAAACTCTAAAGCCATATGTCGGCATCTAGCCGTAGCTTCCATTGCTGTATTTCACAATTTCAGTAATGTTTTCTAAAGACCCCTTAACTAATGGTCTCAGGTTAGAATAAAACAATATAAAGGTAACTTTCTCAAAATTCTTTAGAGATGACAGTCCTGTATAGGTACGTAAATAACAACTGGTAATCTTACTGGGAAGGCCTTCATGAGTAAGAGGCTATTATTAGCTTCTCGCTACGTCCTAACTCCTGCTAAGAGAAAACATACAAAATCATTTCCTTAAATTTTGCCAGTAACACATTTACTTGTTTATATCTTTTGTACCAGTCATAGCTTAAGCTAAAGGAAAAGCCCATTAATTTTAAATCTTAGAATAATTCCAGAAGTATATTGTCTTCTTATGTCAAATGCCTTCACAGAAATAAAAATAAAGTTTATGTCTGTTAGAATTATTTAAGCAATGTAATTTTCTTTTCTTTTTTTTTTTTGAGAGACAGAGAGAAAGAGGGTCTCGCTCTGTTGCCCAGGCTAGAGTGCAGTGATTGAGATCTCTGCTCACTGCAACTGCCTCCTGGGTTCAAATGATCCTCCCATCTCAGCCTCCCTAGTAGCTGGGACTATAGGCCTCCACCACCATGCCCAGGTAATTTTTGTATTTTTAGTAGAGACAGGGTTTCACCATGTTGGCCAGGCTGGTCTCGAACTCCTGACCTCAAGTGATCTGCCCGCCTTGGCCCAATGTAATTTTCTTAATGAAAGCAAATTAATACAGGGTCCAAAACAAATGTATTTGGTTTCATTTCTTAACATGGCATCTTCACTAGCAAATTTTAGTGTTTTTTACAGATACAGTGATTCTTAGGCATGACTATTTCCTAATAATCTTTTAATAATCTAAAATAATCTTGGTCCCCTACCATTAAATGTGTGCTACAATTGACTATAATAATAAAATTTCACATCCATAATGACAACAAAAATATAGCAATTTACACTAAGCCCCTAAGTCAAAATAAACAATACAAGTACATAATAGATAGATTCCAACAGGCAACTTTGTGTATTATAAAAAGTATCCATTAAAAAAAAAAAAGTATCCATTTATGAGACATTCCGGCAGGGTCCACAGCTTGACCTTCATCCTATTTTCTTTTTCCCCTTCTCGAATTTTGAAAACAAAAATCAATGGCACTTGGAGACATGACTTGGTACTTCTGACCTTACTCTTTCAATCAACATGTGATCGTGTTTTAATAAAAAATATATTTGGTCTCTGACCCTTATTTCCTGGCACAGATCTCCTAAACTCTTGGAATTTCCTGAGTGGAGTGTCTTTTGTAATTCATAATGAACTCCTTTAAATCCTACCAAAGTTTATGCTAATGAGGGGATTCATTGTGGGCCCCTTTACTGCTTCAGGACAGGGCTGGTCACAGAGGAACCAAAGGACTGATTAGAGATTGGAACATTCAGCCCCAAAGGGAAAAGAAGACTGGAGACTGAGCTCAAACACATGGCCAATGACTTCAATCATGCCTATGTAATGAGATCCCAAATAAAAACCATAAACAACAGAGTTTGGCGAGCTCCCAGACTGATGAACACCTCAACACGCTGGGTAGGAGGCGTGCCCAGGGAGGGCAGGGAAGCTCTGCACTGCCCCCAGTTTCATTTCTTGCCATATGCTTCTTTTCCATTGGCTGTCACCAAGCTGTATCCTTTATAATAAAAACTGATTGTAATTACAGTGCTTTCTGTAGTGCTGTGAGTCATTCTAACAAATTATCCAACTTAATTCAGGGAGTAGGGGGTCATGGGAACCCTTCAACCTGTGGTTGACTGGGTAGAAGTACAGGTGCACTGAGGATTATTTCCAGCTAGCTGTCTTGTGGCACTGGGACCTAAACTTTAATTTGTGGGGTCTGTATTGTCAACCCAAAATGAAGAGGATGAATCACAAAATATGATTTAGAGTTTACCTGCCCAAAGCAAAGGCAGCTGCCTAAAAGACTTAGACCCAAGTAACCTTGGATATGAGCTCCATTTGGACTTTTTTACAAGCAGGTTTACATTTAAAAGTTATAAAAAGGGGGGCGGGGGCCGGGCACAGTGGCTCACACCTGTAATCGCAGCATTTTGGGAGGCTGAGGCAGGCAGATCACGAGGTCAGAAGATCAAGAGGTCAGGAGATCAAGACCATCCTGGCTAGCACGGTGAAACCCCATCTCTACTAAAAATACAAAAAATTAGCCGGGCATGGTGGCAACCGCCTGTAGTCCCAGCTACTCAGGAAGCTGAGGCAAGAGAATTGCTTGAACCCAGGAGGCAGAGGTTACAGTGAGTTGAGATAGTGCCACTGCACTCCAGCCTGGGAGACAAAGTGAGACTCCACCTCAAAAAAAAAAAAAAAAAAAAAAAAAAAAAAAAAAATTAAAAAACAAAGAGGGGGTGGGGAGACAGTAGGTTAATACAAAGTTTTTAGAAATTCTCACTGATTTCCAGAAGTAGCATTGAGTAGTGACTGGCTAGACACCGTTAAGCTATTGGTGTGGGTTATAGTGTCCGATGCGGCTTTATTACGTTAATGTAATACTTGTGGCAACAGCAAGCAATTTCAAGAGATGAACACACAGTGCAAAGGGGGAATAGGATGTGACTGCTGACACATCTTAATGTCTCTTTGAGGCCGGGCACAGTGGCTCATGCCTGTAATCCCAACACTTTGGGAGGCTAAGGTGGGTGGATTACAAGGTCAGGAAATCAAGACCATCCTGGCTAACACAGTGAAACGCCATCTCTACCAAAAATATATATAAAAAAAAAAAAAATTAGCTGGGCGTGGTGGCACACGCTTGTATTCCCAGCTACTCGGGAGGCAGAGGCAGGAAAATCGCTTGAATCCAGGAAGCAGAGGTTGCAGTGAGCCAGGATCGCGCCACTGCACTCCAGCCTGGGCGACAGAGAGAGACTCCGTCACAGGAAAAAAAAAAAAAAAAGTCTCTCTGGGTCTTATAATTTAAAAGGACTCGTTCCTCAGATAAAAGTTCTTTTCTCATTACCAATTCTGGGTAGTTCCTGTCAGAACTGAAGGACTATGCCCCTCACTTGTGGAGTCTGAGCTAACTCAGTTGGTTAACAATCAGAATCCAATGGAACTACAGGGCACTCAATTGGTGTCAGCGAAAATGTTGGTGGAAAACCCTTCCTGAAGACAAAGTCCAAAAAAATAAATTTTCTTTTTATTTTACAGTTGAATTGTATAATTCCACATTCATTTATTCAACAAATATTTTCTGTACACCTACAATAGGGCAGGATAAGAAGAGGTGGCAATATTAAAGAGGTTGGGCAGGGCAGACTCCACTGAAAAAATGACCAAGGTTGGAGGGCTGGAAGGTGGTGAGGAGAGTGGGATGCGAACATCTGATGGAGAAGCAGAGGATCTGCCATGCAAAAGCCTTTAGGCAGGAGATGCCTGGTGGGCCCAAAATGAGCCAGGGTGTCGCTGTGGGAAAGAAGGCTGGGTGAATCAGGTGGAAGTGGTGACACGTGGCCCACATCACTTAGGATCTCATGTACAACTGTAAGTACTTTGATTCTTAGCCTGAGTGAAATGGAACACTAATGCAAGGTTCTCAGGAGCAAATCTGATTTATTGAAGAACCACTTCAGTATCCTGGAAGTCAAATTTTAAAAGTGAGATAAACATGATTAAATAATGCTGACAAGTTAAGAGAAGAACTGGTAATGGACTATTAAAATTAGCACATACATCATGGTAGTCCTGACAAGTGCAGGTTTTTTGGGTTTTGTTTTGAGACAGAGTCCAGCTCTGTCGCCCGGGCTGGAATATAGTGGCACAATCAGACTCCTGGACTCATGCCTCAGCCTCCCATGAATGGGAAGTTAGGACCACAAACATGTGCCACGATGCCCAGCTAATTATATTTTTGTAGAGACTGAGGAAACTAAAAATCACCTGGTGACCACTGGACAGGCCCTGGAGACAAAAACTCCTTATCTGAGGAATTTAGAAGGGAGCAAAGACCACCTGTTCTACAGCATCAACAGTAAATTTAAATTCTTTTTTTTAATGACTGGCAAAGGAATCATTACTGATTACAGAAATTCAAATTAAAACCACTAGACAATCACTAGAATGGCTAAAATGAAAAGACAGACCTTAGCAAGTATTGGTGGGACTGTGCGGCAACAAGAATGCTTATACACTGTTGATATAAATGTATGTTACAATGGCTTTGGAAATAGTTGGCAGTTTCTTGAATATTAAACATAGACCTACCATATGATCCAGCCACTCCTCTCCTAGGCAGAACAGAATACACCCAAGGAAAACTGAAGCATATGTTCATACAAAGAATTGTACACTAATGCTCCCAACACCTTTATTTGTAATAGCCCCACAGAAAATAACCCACATGTTCATCAACAGATGAATGGATATATAAACCATGGTATATCCATATGACGAGAAATGTCTAAACTATGTTTCTGTTTTTGTTTTTATGTACGAATGAACTATTAATACAAGTAACTACACGAATGAATTGCAAAATTATACATGAAAGAAGTCATGCTTCTTCCCTCAAAACATACTGTGTGAGTCCCTTTATATAAAATTTAGAAAATGCAAATTAATCTATAATGATAGAAAGCAGACCAGTGCTTGCATATAAAATTTAGAAAATGCAAGGCCGAGCATGGTGGTTCATGCCTGTAATCCCAGCACTCTGGGAGGCCCAGGCAGGTGGATCACGAGGTCAGGAGATCGAGACCATCCTGGCCAACATGGTGAAACCCCGTTTCTACTAAAAATACAATCATTAGCTGGGTGTGGTGGCAGGCACCTGTAGTCCTAGCTACTGAGGAGGCTGAAGCAGGAAAATTGTTTGAACCTGGGAGGCGGAGGATGCAATGAGCGGAGAGCAGTGTTTGCTTGGGAATGGGAGTAGCAGGAAAGAAGGGGTTACAAAGGGACATGAGAACACTTTTGGATGTGATGGATGTATTCACTGCCTTGATTGTGGGGATAGCTTCACAGGCATATACAGGTCAAGATTTATCAAACTGTATACTTTTTAAAATGTGCATTTATTATATATGTCAGTTTCATCTCAATAAAGCTGAAAAAAAAAGAGGGAAGCTCTAGAAAGAAATGAGCCATCCCCACTTGGAAAGAAAGAAAAAAAAGAAAGAAATGAGCCATCAAGTCACAAAAAGACACAGAGGAACCTAAAATGCATACTGTCAGTTAAAGAAGTCAATCTGAAAAGGTTACATAGTGTATGGTTCCAACTACATGATATTCCAGAAAAGGCAAAACTATGCAGGCAGTAAGTAAAAAGATTAGGGTTTCCCAGGTTTGGAAAGAGGGATGAATAGGCAGAGCATAGAGGATATTTATGACAGAGAAACTATTCTGTGTTGTACTACCATGGTAGACATATGACATACATTTGTCAAAACCCATAAGATATACAACACCAAGAGTAAACCCTAATGCAAATGATGGCCTTTGAGCAGTATTGATGTGCCAGTGTTGGTTTATCTATTGTAAGAAATTCACTACTGTGGTGGGGGAAGGCAGTGTGTGGTGGGCAAAGGGAATGTGGGAACTCATTGTATTTTTTTGCTCACATTTTAAATACTTTTTAAAAATTGTAAAATATACACAACATAAAATTTACCATCTTAACCATTTTTAACTGCACAGTTCAGTGGTATCAAATACATTCACATTGTTGTGCAACCATCACCACCACCCCTCTCCAGAATCTTTTCACCATCCCATACTGAAACTCTTTTCCACTCAATTTCACTCTGAAGGTAAAACAGCTCTTAAAAAGTCTACCCATTTTTTAAAAACTAAGTAGGGGACACGAATCTGTATAAACAAAAAGAATGAGAGAGATGTCAACAGCAATAAAATTTTGAAAGCTGTAAAGCAGATAAAACAAACAAAATAACTTAAAAGACCAAGCACATAAAAAATTATACTAAAAAGGCAAATTTATATCCATTCACATTTCATAAAAGTTCTCCTAAAACTACAAAATGATGTAGCTTTTCATTTGTCAGCTCAGACAAAATGAAAAGGACTGATGTTTCCAGTAAAATCCTCTTTTTGGCATCCACACTCACCTGGCTTTCCTACTACCTCTCTGGTCTCTCTGCCAGTTGCTGCTCGACCCAACAATTAAAGGCCAAAGTTCAAGGCTGAGGCTACACATTTTTTCCTTTTTGCCTCATACTCTCCCCTAAAGTGATTTAATCCACAATTATAGCTTCAATTAAGAGATACCCAAAAAGATATCTCCAGTTTGGACTCCTCTTCTGAACTCTAGAGCTGTATAGTCCAACCATCAACTTGACGTTTCCTCTTTATTTCTCCATACCACTCAGATTTGATGTCCCCCAAACTATACTCATGACACATCCAGCTTCCCTCCACAGCAAATCTTCTTTCGGTGTTCCAACATCAGTGGTTTATACCCTCTTCAGTGTATTTGCTTCAGTTAAAAACCTAAAAGTCAACTCCCCCCATACCAGCCATCAAAATATGCTGATTTTATAGATCATTTAGAGTCCACCCACTTCTCTTCATCTCCTTTAGCATCTCCTAGTCCAAAGTACCACAATCTCCCTTCTGAATTACTACAAACTTCTTTCTAATTATCCCTCATCACTTTGGGCGTTTCCAATTCATTTTAAATCTGCAGCTAGAATATTTTTCAAAATGTAAATCCAACTTCTCAACTCCCCCACCCCCCACAAAAGCCTTCAACTGCTTCTTATGGCCCATAGAATAAAGACATGCCTCTGTACAATGACTCCATCTACCTTTCCAACCCTATCTGTACCATACCCTCCCTCTGTGCATTAACCACTCACACCTTTCCTTTCCATAGCAGTGCTCACCATATTCCAACATCCTACAGGGCCTTTGAGTAAGCTCTTCCCACCGTGAAGAAACCGTGACTTAGATTTAAATTACCTTACTCAGGTAAAATGTTCATAACTTCCTAAACTAAGTTAAAAATATACCTTGTGTGAACTTTCATAACATTGTGTGCTTCCCTGTACCATCTGATACAACAGCAGTATTGTTCTCATAGTTAAATTGTCTTCCCCACTTATGAGCCTCCTGAGGGTGGATATCATGTCTATGTGGCTGGCAGTTGTATCAGCAACGCTGGACACAAAGTAGCCATTCAATAAATATCAAACTGACAATGAAAAAACTAATGTTGGTGAGTTTGTGTATATCAAACAACTATTTAAAATAGACACTGTATAACAATATAGATAACTCTCACAGACATACTGAATTTAAGACAAACACAAGAGTACATACTATATGATTCCACTTACAAGACATTCAAGAACAGGCAAAACTAATTAATGGCACAGAAGTGAGAATCATGGCTATCTTTGGCAAAGAGGTTATTGAGTAGGGAGGAGCTGCAAATGTTCTGCATTTCAATCTGAGTGGAGGTTATAGGAGATATGCAACACATACACACAAAATTATCACTTTGGAGAACGCTTTTCTGTATGTGATGTATTTCAACAAAAGGAAAAAAAGGAAGGCATTCCAGGAAGAAAGAAAGGTTGAAAACTAAGTATTAATAAGAAAATGCCCACAAGACTCTGGTAAATTAAAAGACCACTTTGTAAAACATAATGTATATTATGATCTTGTTTACTTCAATTCATGAAATTTTTTTTTTCAAAGTTACGATGACAAACTATACTATGGGTACAAAATGATGTTGTGATATACAATGTGGACAGATTGAATCAAACTAATATCCATTGCCTCCAATTTTATGTTTTATTGTGAGAACATTTGAAATCTGCTCCCTCAGAATTCTGAAATATACATTATTACCTATAGTCACCATGCCTTGAAATAAATCTCAAAAAAACGAATTCCTCCTAATCGAAACTTTGTGCCCTCTGACTATTACCTCCCCATTCCCCTCAGCCCCCTGCCCTGGTAAACACCATTCTAATCTCTGCTTCTATGAGTTCAATTGTTTTAGATTCCACATAAGTGAGTCGGTATTTATCTTTCTGTGCATGGCTTATTTCACGTAGCACAATGTCCTCCAGGTTTGTCTATGTTGTTGAAAATGACAGAATTTCCTTCTTTTGGGGCATGGGCACGAAGGCTTATGCCTTTAATCTCAGCACTTTGACAGGCCAAGGCAGGAGGATTGCTTGAGCTCAGGAGTTCAAGACCAGCTTGGGCCACATAGTGAGATCCATCTCTACAAAAAAAAAAAGAAAGAAAAAAAAAAGGTTGGATGTGGTGGTGCACTCCTGTGGTCCCAGAAGCTACTAGGGAGGCTATGGTGTGAGGATTGCCTGAGCCTGGGAGTTTGAAGCTGCAGTGAGCCCTGGTCAATCCACTATACTCCAGCATGGGTGACAGAGTAAGACCCTGTCTCAATCAATCAATTAATAAAGGCCGAACAGTATTTCATTGTGTTCATATACACCACATTTTCTTTATCCATCCATTCCCTGATAGACACTAATGTTGCTTTAAATTGGGTACCCTGAATAATGCTGTAAGAAATGTGGAAGTGCAGGTATCTCTTCAACATACCAGTTTCAAATCCTTTGGCTATATACACAAAAGTGGATTGCTGGATCATATGGTAATTCTATTTTTAGTTTTTTGTACAGTTTTCCATAATGGCTGTACTAGTTTACACTCCCAACAACAGTGTACAAGGGTTCCCTGTGCTCTACATCCTCACCAACACTTATTTTTCATCTTTTTGATAACAGCCATTCTGATAGATGAGAGGTGACAAGTCATTGTGGTTTTAATTTATATTTCTCTGATGATCAGTGATGAGTATTTTTTCATATGCTTGTTAACCATCTGTATATCTTCTTTTGAAAAATGTCTATTCAGGTCCTTCACGCTTTTTTAAATTGAGTTATTTGTTTTCCCTATATTCAGCTGTTTGAGTTCCTTACATAGACTGGATAGTAACCTCTTATTAGATGTATGGCTTGCAAATATTTTCTCCCAATCTGTAGTTTGTCTCTTCACTCTGTTGCTTGTTTCCATTGTCATGCAGAAGTTTTTAGTTTGCTGTAATACCGTTTGTCCATTTTTGCTTTTGTTGCCTGTTCTACGGTCAAATTCAAGAACTCATCCCCCAGACCAATGTCAAGAAGCTTTCCCCCCATGTTTCCTTCTAGTAGTTTTACAATTTCAGGAGGCATATTTAAATGTTTAATCCATTCTGAGTTGATTTTTGCATGTCAGGGGAGATAAGGGTCTCACTTTATTCTTCTGCATGTGGATACCCAGTTTTCGCAAAACCCTTTACTGAAGAGACTGTCCTTTTCTCATTGTGTGTCTGTGGCACCTTTGTGGAAAATTAACTGACTATGATGTATGGGTTCATTTCTGGAATTTCTATTGTTCCACTGGTCAATGTGTCTACTTTTATGCTAGTAGTACGTTGTTTTAATTACCATAGCTTTGCAATAGAGTTTAAAATCAGGTAGTGAGATTTCTCCAGCTTTGATCTTTTTGCTCATGACTGCTTTGGCTATTTGGGGTCTTTTGTCATTTCATATGAATTTTAGCTTTATTTCTTATTTCTGTTAAAAAGGTTATTGAAATTTTTACAGGGAATGCAGTGAATCTGCAGATCATTTTGGCTAGTATGGACATTTTAATAATTTATCTAATCTACAAACACAGAACATCTTTCCTTTATTGGAGACTTCAACTTCTTTCATCAATGTTTTGTAGTTTTCAATCTACGGATCTTTCACCTTGTTGGTTAAGTGTATTCTAAGTATTTTATTTAATTTGGTAGCTATTATAAATGGGATTGTTTTCATGATTTCTTTTTCAGATAGTTTGTTGTCAGTGCATAGAAACACTACTGATTTTTGTAGGCTGATTTTGTATCCTGCAACTTTACTATATTCCTTTACCAGGTCTAACAGTTTTTTTATGGAGTCTTTATGGCTTTTGGCACACAATGTCACATTGTCAGGAAACAGTGGCAGTTTCACTTCTTTCTTTCCTATTTGGATACCTTTTACTTTTTTATCTTATTTTAATTTTTGCCTCATTGTTCTGGTAAAGACTGTGTTAAACAGAAGTAGCAGAGTCGAAATCCTTGTCTTGTTCCTGAAATCTTGTTTTGATAAAACAATACACATACACTTTCTTTTGGTTTCTCTAAGTGATAGAGATCCTACACAAACTAGCTTAGGCAAAAAATTCATTTATTGACATATACCTGTAAAGTTCACTTAGCTAGGCCCACAAACTCAAAATAATTTTTATTAAGAACTTCAGTGAGGTCGGGCACAGTGGCTCACGCCTGTAATGCTAGCACTTTAGGAGGAAGAGGCGTGCAGATCACAAGGTCAAGAGACATAGACCATCCTGGCCAATATGCTGAAACCCCGTCTCTATTAAAAATACAAAAATTAGCTAGGCATGGTGGTGCATGCCTGTAGTCCCAGCTAGTCAGGAGGCTAAGGCAGGAGAATCACCTGAACCCAGCAGGCAGAGGTTGCAGTGAGCCGAGATCATGCCACTCCACTCTAGCCTCACAACCAAGCAAGACTCGGTCTCAAAAAAAAAAAAAAAAAAAAAAGAAAGAAAGAAAAAAGATATGTACGTAAGAGATCTGTTTCACAAATTGAATTGTGCGAGCCTGGAATCCACAGGGCTGGAGGGAAACTGAGGCGGGGCCAGGGCCGAAATCTGGAGTCAGAATTTCTTCTTCCTCAGGGAAACCTCTGTTTTGCACTTAATGCCTTTCAACGCACGGCTTGGATGAGACCCACCAATGTGACCAGGCTGATCTTCAGTCTCGAACTCCTGACCTCAGGTGATCTGCCTGCCTCAGCCTCCTAAAGTGCTGGGATTGCAGGCGTGAGCCACCGCATCCAGCGTTTTTGTTTTTGAGATGGAGTCTGTGTGACTCAGGCTGGAGTGCCAATGGTGAGAATGCAGCTCAGTACAACTTCTGCCTCCAGGTTCAAGCGATTCTCCTGTCTCAACCCTCTGAGTAGCTGGGATTATAGGCATGTGCCACCACGCCCGGCTAATTTTTGTATTTTTAGTAGAGATGGGGTTTCACCATGTTGGCCAGGCTGGTCTTGAACTCCTGACCTCAGGTGATCTGCTCGCCTTGGCCTTCCAAAGTGTTGGGATAACAGGCGTGAGCCACCACGCCTGGCACCATGCTTCTTTTAATGTTCAGCTGTCACCAATTTGAAATTCCTTTCATTTTGAAGAAGGGACTCTATGTTGTCATTTGCAATGGATCCCACCAATTATGTGGCTAGTTCTGGATGGCACAGTGGGAAGGGCAGAGGTCTGGGAGAAAGCGGCCAATGGAGAGATAAAAGGGACAGGATCTCTGGGTGACATCCTGGCAGTAGCAGTCTGGGAAAGCAAAGAGGGAGGAAGAGCGAGATGGGTCCCAGGAGCCTGGAATGGGAGATGTACTGTCCCCTTCCTTGTGGTCTCAAAAGCAGGCCAAGTATGAATCATTTAAGAAAAAAAAAGAGAGAGAGAGAGAGAGAGCGAGGTCCACTGGACTTAGTAAGGATCCACAGTTCACTGGGGGCCTGGGTGAGAGCGGACCCAGGTGGCTGTGCAGGGGAGGCCAGATTGCAGAGGAGAGGCCAGAGAGAGAGAGAGAGAGGAGGCAAGGAAGGGTGCAGAGGCCAGCGGATAACCCAGGGGACGCCTGTGAAGGGAAAGAGAGAGATATGTTATCTGGAAGAACAGCGAGGGCCAAAGAAAGGTATTTGGTGTTTTGGTTCATCTGGATACATTTTCTACTTTTTTTGCTTTAGACAGAATCTCGCTTTATCACCCAGGCTAGAGTGCAGAGGCGTGATCTCGGCTCACTGCAACCTCTGCCTCCTGGGTTCAAGCAATTTTCCTGCCTCAGCCTCCTGAGTAGCTGGAACTACAGATGTGTGCCACCAAACCCAGCTAATTTTTTGTAGAGGTGGGGTTTTGCCCTGTTGCCCATGCTGGTCTTGAACTCATGGACTTGAGCAATCCGCCCGCCTCAGCCTCCCAAAGTGCTGGGATTACAGACCTGAGCCACTGTGCCCAGCTGGCTCCTGAGACTGCACCACCATTCCTTAGCTGATTTCAGTGACTCTACATACTGCCAGCGACCCTACATAATTATATACCAGTTCCTAGAACCTTTCTGTCATTCTTCAGACTCTTAGAGAAATCTAATCACAACTAGCCGGGCAATTTGTTCTCTTAAGTCTCGTGCTACTGAGGGGTCTCTAATATTGCCCTTTTAAATGTTTTGGCCCGTCTTCTGAGTACCAGGGACATGGATGGAACACTGATCCTATTTTATCCTTAAAGAGCTTACAGGATATTGAGAGGCGAGGAGAGAAGTTGACAGTGACCCACCCAGTGAAATGACAGGGTCAGCGCAGAGCGCAGTGGGAGCACAGAGGAAGAGCGCAGAGCGCAGTGGGAGCACAAAGGAAGCGCGCAGAGCGCGGCGGAGGAAGAGCAGCAGAGCGCGGTGGGAGCACCGAGAAGAGCGCAGAGCGCGGTGGGAGCACCGAGAAGAGCGCAGAGCGCGGTGGGAGCACCGAGAAGAGCGCAGAGCGCGGTGGGAGCACCAAGAAGAGCGCAGAGCGCGGTGGGAGCACAGAGGAAGAGCAGCAGAGCGCGGTGGGCGCACAGGGGAAGAGCGCAGAGCGCGGTGGGAGCACCGAGAAGAGCGCAGAGCGCGGTGGGAGCACAGGGGNTTTCTTTTTTTTTTTGTAGAGATGGATCTCACTCTGTGGCCCAGGCTGGTCTTGAACTCCTGAACTCAAGCAATCCTCCTGCCGTGGCCTGTCAAAGTGCTGAGGTCCATGGCAACTTTATGTAGCTAACTGCAAAGTAAACCAATAATTCATTTCATAATGACACCGATTTTCAACAGAAATGCAGGGCAACCCAGCTAGTGATATGTAAATCTTTTTAAATCATCAGGCTGACAAGTGTTCAGGTCTTCAAAATACGAAAGCATCTGCAAATTACAACAAATTCAATGACTTTTTAAATCCACACATAATTTTTAAAAATGCCTAGGTCAAAAGCTGATAGTCATATAATATCAATTTCATAATAGTTATGTTTTCAAAGTACTTAGAAGAATTGGGTATATTTCATATATCCCAAACGAATACTCCTTCCTACAGTCACTCAGCAAACATAAGCACTCACAATGCATATTAAACTAGGAGGAACTGCTGATTTTGACCATTTTGACCCATAAAGAAAAGGAATATCATACAGTTCAACATAAAACCAGGCATTTGGCTGTTGCTTGGATACAACAGTAAAAACAAATTTCCTGGCTCCACGTGCAGTTTACATTCTGTTTATATGTGTTTGGGGGCACTAGGGGCAGATATATGAACAACCAAATATATGGTATATCAGATGGTGTTACAAATTTGAAAGAAGAACACAAAAGCTTAAGGGGGATAGAGAGTATAAGGGAACTGTGATTGCTATTTTATATGGGTACCCAAGGCCGGTGTCTCTGGTGAGATGACATTTGAGCAAAATTTTAAAGATGGAGTAAGCGTCTTAGAGTCTCCTGTAACAACAAAATCTGGCCACTTTCTGCCAAGCTTAAACAGAAAAACACAAGAACAAATAATTCTGCTAAATCCATTAGAGCACTAAACAATTGCAGCCCTTATTAAACTTGCAACCCAATCTATACCTAACAAGTACATGCCATCAAAACTACTGCTGCTGCTGCCTACAGGTCTTACCCTACACATATTTCATGTAAGCACTTTTTCAATCCATGTTTGT
Source organism: Cebus imitator (assembly GCF_001604975.1). Taxonomy (NCBI): domain Eukaryota; kingdom Metazoa; phylum Chordata; class Mammalia; order Primates; family Cebidae; genus Cebus; species Cebus imitator. The sequence goes on along the minus strand of NW_016107498.1, from coordinate 3,781,091 downwards.
AATCTAATAAATATCCATGCATAAGAATACACATAAAGATAAACAATTTACTCTTACATCTTTTGAAGAACCTGGGCCATCACAACCCCATTCGTTAAATCTTCCACGGTCCGGCATGGTGCATCCACGTTAAATGTCTGGATCTGAAGGGAAAAAAGTGGGGGAAGAGATTCTATGGTTACCTATGTAGACAATTTCTTAGAGTTTTTTGTCTTTGTTTTTTTAGTGATTGGAAAAAAGAAGTCTGGTTGGAAACTTTTTCCTTTAAGGGAAATGTCCAGCCAAGTATTACTGTGATTTTTCCCCACTCCTAAAAGAGAAATTGTGGTGGATACTGGGCGGCTACCCAGCATCCGTTCTACTCACACAAGACCCATCTACAAAAATCATAGTACCTTCATCCTCTCTACCACTGACTGACTCAAGGACACACAAAGAAAAAACAATTTGGACTAAAGAGAGACAAGGAGATGCTTCTGGGAAAGAAAAGCCAATCTCCTGTTGATTTAAGTATGTTGCCTCCATTACTGAGAGCAGTCATCTCATGGCTACTAAGGCGATCATCTTAAGATTAGGCCAATGCAGTGAAAAGCAGAGAGGAGAGCTAGAAAGAACTACGTCCTCCTCCCCAAATCCCTCCCAATAAAAAAAAATAAACAAACAAGAAAAAATGACATCCTTAAGGTAAAAACTGGATTACTATATTAAAAAATCTTGAGGCCTCCTGGTATATGAGACGAATTCATTTATTCTTTATGCCGGGCAAGGTTGTAGTTTCTGTTACTCAGAGGCCGAGTATCTTTATATAGATGTAGAAGTCACACTTAGAATAGTTAGTTAGATATTCACTTCATTTTGATTTCAAACATTCTGAAACTTTGTACTAAGCAACATGATGTAGCCAAGAAATGTACTTTCCCTAACAGAGTAAATTATCTCTAAAAGTAAGAAAATGTAGCCAATAATGATTACACCCAGTAGTGTACTCAGGATTTAGAAGGAAATCAAAACCTGAGAACAGACAGGCACAGGCCACCCTCTCATGGAACTTACAACTAGAAAAAAATGAAACGGTGTTATAGAGGTGTCAACAGCAAGCATAAAGATGATAAGTGAGAGTGGGATGCAATCTAGGTATGAAGAGCAGCTTGGTGCATTCTGGGCAGGGTCTAAGAATTGGAGGAAGAAACAGAAATGGGAAAAATAAAATAGTGAAAGACAGGGCAAAAGAATGAAGAATTATCATGTAAAATCTTAGAAGCCACATTAAGACCTTATCCTATGAATAAAAGAAGCAAAGCATTTGAAGCAGAAGAGTGAGCCATGAGGTTTGCATTGCATTAATATAAGATTACACTGGCTGCAGTATGAAGCAAGGAGTAGAGGGAAAGAGACAGGGAAACCCATTTATGTAGATTTATATATTAACATGGATGAAGCTAAACTCAGTATTGACAATGAGAATACTGGGTATAACATTCAGGTGACCATATGTCTTCACATATATTTTTATTTATTGAGTTAGAAAAGAAGTATTGCGGGCCGGGCGCGGTGGCTCAAGCCTGTAATCCCAGCACTTTGGGAGGC
>NW_016107498.1:3764346-3779225 GCF_001604975.1 Cebus imitator | reverse complement strand
AAAAACTGTATGAACATTTTAAGGTTTTTGATAAAACTGCCAAACTGCCCTAAATATATACTGTAGCAATTTATTCTCTAACAGTGGGTAAATGTCCACTTCTATGTACCAAATCATTTATAAAATCTTTAAAAGGCAACTATTAACAGTACAGTCAGTAGCTTCTTCATATATAATACAGAAGAGTCTTATGGGTAGAGACAGTTTCAGTGGTAGAGGCCCAGGGAATTATAAGATCTTTGTAGCAAGTTTTTACTTAAGTGTCTATTTGGGACAGGTGATAAGAGGGTCCTTCCAAGCCACCCTGACACAAACCTAATAGCTGGCAGAGGTGCAATAAATGATTAGTAAATAAAAGAAACAAACATCATTTGCGGAAACTGATTTTGAATTTTACTCCTACTATCTCCAGCTGTCTGCTCACTAGTAATGTGGTAATAATTTTAAAAGAAATAAAACACTTGCTTTCATTTTACAGTTGCTAAGTCAATGGCCCATTTTCAAAAAAGAAAAACCAATCTTCTTCTTGTAGGTTTGTTTAGAAGGAAAAAGAGAGGCAGCAGTGAGGGCCATGTCTCATTCTTCTCTATATCAGTGACCTCAGCACAATGCCCGATACAGAACAAGCCCTCAGTGAACACCACTTTGAATGAAAGGAACTAATTTGAATTCCTAGTTTTGACCTGTAAATTTGGACAGGACATTTTATTTCTCTCAATATCAGTTTTTCCATATACAGAAAGATAGGAGAAAAACAGCTTATGGAGGGATGTGTTGCTTCAGAATGAGTAAGAAAATGAATGCCCATGAGGTATTTTGTAAAGCCTAAAGCAATGGTCCCAAACTGGGGTGTGTAGGGAATCATCTGGGAGGCTTCCATTTTGAAAATATGTATTTTGGCAGGGCGTGGTGGCTTATACCTGTAATCCCAGGTATAAGCCACCTGGGATTACAGGTATAAGTAATGACTACAGAGGTCAAAGCTGGAGGATCACTTGAGCCCACGAACTCGAGACCATGCTGAACAACATGGCAAAACTCTGTCTCTACAAAAAGTACAAAAATTAGCTGGGCCTGGTGGCTCACAACTGTAGTCCCAGCTATTCAGGAGGCTGAGGTGGGAGAGTCACTTAAGCCTGGGGGGTCAGGGCTGCAGTGAACCGTGAGTGTGCCACGTTACTCCAGCTGGGGCAACAGAGCAAGACCCTGTCTAAATAAAAATTTTTTTAAAAGAGAGAGAGAGAATACATACACACACATTTCTTGGCTTCCCCTACTGAATCAGAATCTGTATTTAGGAAGCTTGGGATCTATTTTTAACAAGCTCATCAAATAATTCTTACACAGCAGGACACTGGTTCGGCATTTGGAATCCTATCATCTAAAGCACTACTAAAGGAAAAGGATGCAAGATTGGAAAACAGCCTCTGGCCAGTCAGAAGAAGCAATTCAACAAAGCACGTAATTCAAAAAAGCAAGCGATTTAGTTGTTAAGACTTTTGTAATCGCAGAACTTTGGGAAGCCGAGGTGGGCAGATCTTCAGAGGTTAGGAGTTCCAGACTAGCCTGGCCAACATAGTGAAACCCTATCTCTACTAAAAAATACAAAAATTAGCTGGGCATGGTGGTATGCACCTGTAATCCCAGCTCCCAGGGAGGCTGAGGCAGGAGAATTGCTTGAACCTGGAGGCAGAGGTTGCAGTGAGCCGAGATTGGGCCACTGCACTCCAGCCTGGGCAACAGAGCAAGACTCCATCTCAAAAAAAAAAAAAAAAAAAGAAATAAAAAGACAAAAAAAAAAAAAAAAAAGAAATAAAAAGACTTGATCTGTTTTTTCTCTTGAGACTTAGAGAAAGATCAATTTTCATTTTTGTTTCTAAAACATGGCGTTATTCAATTATTTTCTTTGTATTAGCCCTTGAGGTACACAGTTGCTCACAAGAGTCAGAGATGTACACCTCTGCTCCAAGGTGAAAGTGATACAGATCCTAAATAAAATTTATCCCTACAGAGTTTATTTTTGGGGTGATGAAAATGTTCTTCAAACTAGACAGTCATGATGACTATACAATCTTGTGATCATACTAAAAACCAATAAATTATACACTTTAAAAGGATGAATTTTATGGTATGTAAACTGTATCTTAATTTTTAAGAATCTGTCACCAGTCCTCTGAGCTAACATCTATGGAGTATTTCAGAACAGCAGTACAGTAAAACTAAAAGACAACTTCACCTAATTGCATTAAGGCATGAAATTCTACCTGAAGGGTTACAACCTTTCTTTTAATTCCAAGAAGCTCTATTACCACCCCCCAACCTCTACCTCCCCTTCCCCAACAAAAGCAAGAGAGGAGTAAAGCATGAGATCACCTAGAATTACCATCTCCAGAGCAATGGATAATTTTGCTACTTAGGAGACATTTTTAGCTGTTAACAGTGAGTTGGGTGCTATAGTCATCTAGCTGGTTGAGGCAATGGGATGCTACGACTAAATATTAAACATAAGACATAGTGCAGTGCCCACAGCAAAGAACTGTCAGCGCAAAATGTCAAACAATTTTCTAGAGCCATGGTTCTCAAAACGTGGCCCCCAAGTCACCAACAATAGCATCACCTGGGAACCTATCAGAAATGCAAAATCTCAGCCAGCCCAGACCTATAGAATTAGCAATTCTGGGCATCAATGTTTTAGCAAACTCTCTAGATGACGCAGATCAATACTAAGCATGAAAGTCACTGATGAAGTTAACAAACGTAATGTTAAATAATGCAATCGAAACACAACAGTGAAGTTTTGTGTCCAAAGTCACCTACAGTTAGTATGGAACAAAACCAGGATTTGAACCCAGGCTGCCTAATGTCAGAACCTGCGTACTCTTATGCTATACTATTTTTTTTAAGTGCCTTAACTTTTGTATATCAGTGACTTATTCTTCCATGACAGGATAAAAGTTGCTGGCAGAATCAAGTTAGGCAGAGGACAGAGAATGGAATGGGAGAGATATCACCATAATAATGATACCACCCCAAATTCTAAGCACTAGTATACATTTTATAAGTTGCCAAATAAGTAATATGAAAACAATAAGGATATATTAATGTTGCTAGGTTACTCCAAAGTATACTGAGCCTATGTGATGACTTTTTTTTTTTTTTTTTTTTTGGTCAAAGCTTGGTAGCAATTCCTCTGAAACACAGGCAGAGGTTCACACAAAAACAAAACAAAACAAAAAACAACTTGGTAGCACTGTAGATTTTCTTGTTTTTCAGTCTCTAAAACCTGGAAAAGTGCTATCTTTTCAAGATTCACATACAGTTCAAGAAATTAGGCTTGACAGGTGTAATAGGCAGGGCAGATTTTGACTCAGAGGGTGGAGAGAGGAGGCACAGTGGAAATTTTCAAGCATGCCCTGCTCAACTTGCTTGCATGAACTTTGATTTCGAATTTAAGCTTAAAATGGGAAAGTTCCCCTTGGTAGAATGATACTTAACTCTTTTTTATAACTTTATCTTTCAACAAAAATTTGGAACATATGGTTCTTGCGCCAGTAGGCTGTCTGATAAAAGGGCAATTTATCCAGCATATGAGAAAATGAGATGTTCCACTGAGTTCCGTGTAAGTGACAGAATTATCCCTTTAAGTACTTAAGCTTTTATTACTTTAGCCGTTTCTAGTAGAATAATTTTTAAAATGTTCCATATATGTCTCTCCAATCTCTAAATGCTATGTAGTGAAAACATACTTTTATCTGATACTCAGGATTATAATTTTGATCTTCAATAATTGAACATGGAGCCTGTAGAAGTACATAAGGATGTCAGCCCAAAGACGGAATCATCCAGCTCTTGGGTCTTGTCTGTCACTGACAGTTGTCTGAATTTTGCTCAGTGAGAGCAAAACCCCACACGCAACCAAACTGACTAGAAGTTGACATAAAATAGAGCAAATTAATCTAAATGAGTCTTTTCTTTGGAGTGTATGTGTACACTTTTGCTTGCATTTGGTTTTTGAATTGTGTTTAGCATTAATCTGGCTTCCAGATGGGGGGAGGTGCTACTAGACATGTAAATGACATCAAACATTGCTCGCCAAAACATTTATTCTGCTTTTTAAAACATTTATTCTGCTTTTTATAATGACGGCTGAAAGAGAACAAACCCAGCATTTACACTCTATTTTGAAACATGTCTTTTAAAGTGTTTCCAAATCTTAGAATTCTACTTCTTCATAAACACCGCCCTCCAATTTTGTCACTGATAATCTCTAATCTTATCCAGAAATTTTCATTGATGAGTTTTCCAGTGACATTTCAAAAACTCTATTCTACAATGCCATACTCCCTGACCTCTCTACCAAGCTGATAATGTGGATTACCCGTTTTCTTGACATTTTATGAGACTCTAAATAGATTCTCTCATGTTGTCAGGTTCTGTCAGTAGCCTTTCAAACTTCTCAGATTTTTCCTCTATATTTTTTATCAGCATTTCTCACTTACATAAGTGCAATTACTAAGTACCATATTTTTGCAGATGCCCTTCAAACACAGACAGTCCCCAACTTAGGATGGGTTAATTTATGATTTTTCAACTTTACAATGATGCAAGAGATACACATTCAGTAGAAATCATACTCTGCCCATAAAACCATCATATTTTTCATTTTCAGTAGAGTATTCAATAAATTGCATGAGATATTCAAGACTTTATATGAAATAAGCTTTGTGATAGATGATTCTGCTTAACTGTAGGCTAACAATGTAAGTGTTCTGCACACGTTTAAGGTAGGCCAGGCTAAGCTATGGTGTTTGTTCGGTTAGGCACATGAAATGTATTTTCAACTTATGATGAAAGGTTTGTCGGGATGTAACCCCATCGTAAGTTAAGGAGCCTCTGTACATCTCTCTATTTTCATGTATTTTTTCTTCCTAGATTTTAAACAATGCAGCCCTACTTAGATTCAAATAGCTTCATCTTTGCCTTCTTCTTTCTCTAGCATAAAGGGAAGCACTCCTTGCGCAGACTCAAAAACTCCAATCTTAAGTTCCTCGCCATTCTGTTTACAGATTTACAGATTCTGCCAAATCTATTCCTTTCACATTATCAAAGAATTTAGAGCTTTGCGCAGTGGCAGTATCGTAGCCAATGAGGTTTGTCCAAGGCGCGATTATTGCTAACTGAAAACTTTTCCCAATACCCTGCCATGACGACTTGAAATATAGTCGGCATTGGCAATTTTTGACAGTCTCTAAGGAAACTAAATTTTAAAAAAAAGATTTAATTTAGTGCTTCTTTCCTCTATCTCTCCCCTGCCTAGTCAAACCTCGGCCACATTATGCAACTTAGTTTTCCTCTCTTCTGAAATACAGCAGTGAAAGCCATGTCCTTGCCTGGAGGCGGAACCCAACAGAAGTGTAAGCTGCGCATTAACTATATATTGCTGCTATCTGAAATCCCCTAAATGGTCTAATATGCAACTGGCTACCTCAAGCTCTACCACTGGATATAGTCTGTTTCAGTGGAAATTGATTCGTGACATATCCAAATTATAAAAACCTCAGACTATTTTTATTACTTTTTAAAACCAACGTAAGGCAATATTTCTCCAGCCTTTCCAGCAAAGTGCCTTGCATAGGAGCGTGACGTCTACACTCCAGGGATCCCGACTCATAACCCAAGACACCGCTAAACAGATTTTCTCACATTCGTGTTTTACCTTTAAAATTAATACAAATGCTACAGTCGCCTCCAAAAACACATGCGCAAACATTTAATTAACCTTCTCAGCAATGAGTGAAACGGACGCTCCCGAACGCAGCGCGGGATCCGTCTGAGCTCTGCGCATCCCTCCCCCTCCCCGAACCGCGACGCGGCGAGAACGACTGGAACCCAGGCGTCGGTTCCCCGGCCGCGTCCCGAAGACCCAGCTTGAGGAAGGCGAGGTCGCTGACGTGACAAGTGAGTATGTATTTACTTCAAAGCGTGAGGAATCTAAAACCGTTTAATAATTCAAAATCAGAATCCCACGACGCTGTCCCTCAAGGCCTTCGAGTTCCATTGTTGACGCCCAGACACCTCCAGACTTCTAAACGTCTGCTCGACGCCTGTGACAGGCGTCGGCCCCTCGCGCACTCCCACCGCCAGCGGCGCCTCGCGTCCGAAACTGGGTCCCCCGGCGCCTCCTGCATTCTCCCCACGCTCCCTCACAGGCGCTTTGCTTTCCCTTCCCAGGCCGGGCGAGGGCCGTACTCCGAGAAGGCGGCAACAAAGGCGAGGAGCCGCGGAGGCTTCCAGGCGCGGGGCGGCCAGGCTCGGCTGCCACCGAAGCACAGCGCCGCCCCAGCTGCGAGCAGCCGCGCGGGTCTCGGAGTCGCCCGCTGCGTCCCCACCCCAGCCCGGCCTGGGTCCGCCCGGAGCAGCGACGCCTCAGGCCCTGCAAGTTTCTCTCGGACCCTGGGCCGACCCTCCTCACCACGCCCGTCCTGGGCCCCGGATGTGACGGCACCGTTGCCTGCGGCACTCGCCCCCCGGGCCGCGCGTTGGGGGTCCCAGTAGGTGACGGGGGGAGGTGGTCTTCCTGCCGGCCCGTGGCCCCCACATACCCAAGTGAGGAGGCTATCGCACAGCTCCGCCCGCTCCAGCGACTCCACGCTAAACATCTTCCCCGCCACGGCCGGGCAGCGTCTCCCGCCTGGCCGGACGCTGCCGCCACTCGGTCGGGGGATCCGGGGGCCCGCGACGCTGCCTCGGCCTCCGGCCCTCCTGCTACTCAGATCCGGCCGCCGACTGTCGCCCAGCGCTGGCAGCGGCTCCGCACCGTCACCCCCGGGGCCCCTCCTTCTCCTTTCTATCGGGACCGCGCGCCAACAGCGCGCGACTCCGGCCACGCCCGCCGCCCCGCGTCCCCGCCCCCGGCCGTCCACACCGCTCCTCCCGAGCGCTGCTGCTCAGGCTGGAGCCGCGGCCTAATACCCACTGCGCACGCTCGCGCCCCGGCCGACCCGCGCCGCCGGCTCGCTGCGTGTCGAGGCGCGCGCGCACGCGCCCGGCCCTGGCGGCTGCGGCGGTGGGTCCTCTTCCACCGTCGGCTCGCGCCCTCGCGGAAGCTCGGTAGTGCGCGTGCGCCCGCACCCGCACTCCAAATTAAAAAGGGGACGGCTAGTGGTAGCCCGGGAGGGGTGGCGGGAGCGGTCCCGGAAATAATCTGTTCTCTGTCACCGGGAACTGGCGAGGTAGTTCATCCGCGGTGGAGAGGTACGTCCGGCGGGCGGCGGCCACGCCTACCCCACCCGGGCCAGCGGAGCCGCAGACGGCGGGGCCCGGCCATCCTGGGGTCGGTAGGGCAGCCAAGGCTTTGCGGGGCGGCGGGAGTCGCCGCCTCCTCCCTCGCGACCCCGCCCTCCTTTGGAAGCCCCAGAATCGCCCTGCGGCTGTCCGGAGTCGCCGGCGACAGTGGAGGGGCTGATGCGGAGGGCGGCTCGGCGGCTCTAGGTGGGCTTAGCCAGCGGCGAGAACACCGCCGCTCCTTCTGGGGTCGCTCGGAACGCGACCCTGAGAACTCTCCTGAATGCAGGAGGAGCGTGCGCCCGTTCGCCAATCCGTAAGGACCCCGGCCGACCCCGGGCCTGCGTCTCCCAGCGTTCGGAGTTGCCTTCGCTTAATGGCGAGGCAAATTGTTGTCGAGCTCCCACCTCTTGAGGCACGAATCTCTCCGCAGGGTTGCCGATACATTTTTAGCAGAGATAGCATACGCAGAAAAGTGCATAGACATACACGTTTAAAGAAGAATTAATAAAACACGCAGATAAAAATGAAAAGGGCATTACCGGCACCCCAGGAGTTTCTTGCCCCTGCCCTGCGCTCCTTTCTCGGAGCTTGATTCTCTCCTAGCCTGACTAGTGTGATCATCACTTCCTTACAGCTTTACCATTTATGTGTGCATGCGATCTCGTTTTCCTTTGCCTGTTTTTGAACTTTTGCGAGTGGATCATAGTGTGTTGTTTGTGGTTTTCAATCAGTATTAAATTGATGTGCTGTGTATCTATAGGTAATTTTCATTGCTGCCTAGTAGTCCACTGTGTGAATAGAACAGTGTATCCAGACTGGGTATGCGTTTTGTTCCAGACTGAGGCTACTCAGAACATTGCTATAAGCATCCTGGTGTGCCTGGAACCTAGTGCAAATTTGCTGGAATTTCCAGGACACACTCTCTGGAGTCCTTAGAGAACTGTCATGCATAGAGTATGCATAACTACTAGCCAATGCCAAATTTTTATTTGGAGTGCAACAAAGTTAACTTCCCAGGACACATTTTAGTTTGGCTTCTCCCTTTTTTTTTTTTTTTTCCATTGAGAGTAGGTTTTCTCATTGAGCACTCAAGACAGCATTGAGTTGGGTTTTTTGTTTGTTTGTCTTTGAGAAAGGGTCTCATTCTGGAGTGCAGTGACGCAATCTTGGCTCACTGCAACCTCTGCCTCCCAGGCTCAGGCAATCCTCCTGCCTCAGCCTCCCACGTAGGTGGGACCACAGGCGCAAGCCACGATACCCGGCTGATTTTCTTACTTTTTTGTGGAGAAGGGGTCTCACTATGTTTCCCAGGCTGGTCTCAAACTCCTAGGCTCAAGTGATCTGCCCGCCTTGGCCTCCCAAAAGTTCTGGGATCACAAGTGTGAGCCACCGAGCCTGAACCAGCATTGAGTTTTTAAGGATGCCTTACAGAGTACCACTCAACAGTTGACATCTGATCATTTAGCATTTTGTTAAGTGTAAAAAAAAAAAAAACTTACCTGAAGTCTTCTCAATGGTCTTTTTTTCAAACATCCTTCCCTACACCAAGGACAGAGAAACCTTTAGAAAATACACATATGTGTCTCGCCTATGTTTGGTTTCTGTGTTGGTGACTGTGGGTATTTGTCAAACTAGAGTTCCTACATTCCTTACCAGGTTGTTTCTATCAAATCTCTAGCACTTTTAAGTGACCTATAATCTTGTAGGCAAATGAATGAAGTCAGTGAGTATATGTCACATTGACTTAAGCCTGACTTGCATGCAGCTTGTCTTTAGATGGGCAGACAAGATGCCGGCCCTGCTGGAGCGACTATGGCTTTACCATCCTGAGCACCCTTCCTTCAGCGGCCTGGTTTTCAAGGCTTAGACACAATGGACTGAAAGCCTCCTTTTTCAAGGTTGTCTGCTTATCCAGTGCTTTTGTGCATGATGTTGCAGTGTTCTGGATGTTTCATTTTGTAATTCCAGTTACCTTTGATGAAAGAAATTAGTAGAAGCTTCTTGGTTGTGAGTCATTCCAGAAGCCATGTGGCCGTCAAGTTTCTACATGAGCCTTGGGGTAAAAAGACACTGAGATTCTCTCCTTTGTTCCAGGAAGTCCTGGAATTTTCAATTTTTCCCTCTGTGTGGTTTATTTTTTTTCTTCCCCAAAAGCTTTGGAAATGCCTGAAGAGAGGTAAGTTGAATTTGTCTTAGCTGTCTCCTTACTCCGGGTAGTTGGAGGCTAGTTCTTACCCACAGCTGCTTATCGGATTGAAGAGGGCATGTGCTGTGTGACAGTGCTCCAGATTGCATCCGGTCTTCCTAGGGTACACACACTGAGAGCTATGATTAAAGAGAGTTTGAGATGCTATGTAGACCAGCTTTGGGGCGGGCATAGCTAGCTAGGTTTTATCATAGTTCTGCACTTCCCACCCCACCCCCACCCCAAAAAAGTGTGTCTGTTTGTTATGGTTCAACCTAATGTCTTTTACATTTTAGGAAGCTGAGACTGAGACTTTACATAAGTCCAGGGCTGTCTAATTCTGGAGCTTGTGCTGCTTTGCTGTCTTGAGCTACTCCTCAGTAAGATGTGGCTAGCTGAGCAATAGCAAAGCCAGTTCCTCTGCAAACTTCTATCAATTACACTGCAGTTTCCAAGATGGAAGGGGTTCTGTTTTTGTGAATCTTAAACAGTTCAAAACCAAGTATTAGTAACTCTTCTTTTCATTTTTTGTTTTGTTTTGTTAGATGGAGTCTCGCTCTGTCGCCCAGGCTGGAGTGCAGTGGGCTGATCTCAGCTCACTGCAATCTCCGCCTCCTAGGTTCACACGATTCTCTTGCCTCAGCCTCCAGAGTAGTTGGAATTACAGGCGTCCAACACCACGCCCAGCTAATTTTTGTGTTTTTAGTAGAGACGGGGTTTCACTATGTTGGCCAGGCTGGTCTCGATCTCTTGATCTCAAGTGATCCACCTGCCTCGGCCTCCCAAAGTGCTGGGATTACAGGCGTGAGCCACCACACCTGGTTTTCATATTTTACAGGATACCATGAAATAGATTACATACCATGTTCTATACATTTAATAACCTTGTTTCTGGGTTTCATGTAAACAACATTTAGTGGCCACTACAACATATCAGACCCTGCGCACTAATGACAGGAATAAGATACGATTCCTGACTGAAAGGAGTTCATTCTTTAAAAATGTATTTTTAATTTTTATGGATGTATAATTGTTATGTATATTTATGGGTACCTGTAATATATTGATAGAAATGTATACAATGTGTAATGATCAAATCTGGGCAGTATTTTGATGCAGGGTTTTGCTCTGTTGCCCAGGCTAGAATGTAGTGGTGCAATCACTGCAACCTCTGCCTCCTGGGTTCAAGCAATTCTTATGCCTCAGTCTCCCGAGTAGCTGGGATCACAGGTGTGCGCCACCACATCTGGCTAATTTTTGTATTTTTGGTAAAGATGGGGTTTCACCATGTTGGCCAGGCTGATCTCAAATTCTTGGCCACAAGTGATCTACCTACCTCAGCCTTCCAAAATGCTGTGATTACAGGTGTGAGCCACAGCACTGGCCCAAATCTAGGGTTTAAAAAAACCCTATAACACAACCTTCAAATAACTTGAAAAAATGGAATGAAAAATAAATCCAGTAAGGTGTTACTTTATATGCTTGGAACTAAGTGCTTAACATTGTATGATTAGTAATAATAATAAATTTCGAAGATGAAGCGATTAAACACAGTATCTGCATATTTTAAAAGTGAACTATAGTCACTTATGGATTTTGTAAATATTTGGCACCTATCAACATTAACTTTTGGCTGGGCATGGTACCTGATACCTGTAATCCTAGAACTTTGGGAGGCCTAGGTGGGCAAAATCCTTGACCCCAGGAGTTTGAAACCAGCTTGAGTAAGATGGTTAAACCCCATCTCTACAAAAAATTAAAAAAATTAGTTGAGCATAGTGGCGCATGCCTGTAGTCACAGCAGGAGGGTTGATTGAGCCTGGGAGGTAGAGGCTGCAGTGAGCCAAGATTCCACCACTGCACTCCAGCCTGGGTGACAATGATACCCTATCTCAAAAAATAAATTAAAAAAATTAATTTGTAAACATTAATTTGAGTAATATCTGTTTTTCAAAAAGGAAGTTCATGATGTAGTGCAAGCGTTTACCAGTTGACATGCCAGTCATGCCAGTTAGGTCTGTGGGTGCCTCCATAGAGTGACAGGATGGTAGATGAGAATGGGCATTGAGTGGGCATTGAATCCCAATTTGCATCTCAAGAAAGGAAGCAAGTATTGGCTTTATTTTTCTTGTTAAAGTAATATGTACTTGAAAGACTTGAAACTGTAAAACTGTGTCCTAGGGAGGGTGACAGTCTCGCTCTGCCAGTCCAGCTCCTCACTGATAACCACTCTAATGTTCAGCTTTGATCTGGCCTTTTTTCTCCCGAAACTCTGAGTCAGAGAAATTTAGCAGAAGGAACTGAAGAAATCAAGTCACAGTTGTTAACCTAAAATAATTTAAAAGGTCAAAATCGAGTTTAAAGAGAATTTAAGTATAAAGGTTGAGGACAGGCCACCTGAGAAAGGACAGATTTCAAAGCATGGAAGTCATTGCTGTTAAGACATTTGGGATTGTTTATATAGACAAAATTTAGGGACATTTAATGGAATTTTAGTATGTTAATGTAAGGCTTAATGTACGGTTATAAACATCTAATTAGTCAAGGTATATTTTTAGAGGAGAAAGAATGTAACTGTCTCAAGATCCCTGTTTGGAGCACCATCTCATCTGAGTTAGGTACAGGACAATAAAGGAGGCAGTTAATCTGTAACAAAGATCAGCGATTGGAAGGAGGAGGTCTGGTTTCTTTTTAAAAAAGGACTCTAGGCCGGGCGCGGTGGCTCACGCCTGTAATCCCAGCACTTTGGGAGGCCAAGGCGGGTGGATCATGAGGTCAAGAGATCGAGACCATCCTGGTCAACATGGTGAAACCCCGTCTCTACTAAAAATACAAAAAATTAGCTGGGCATGGTGGCACGTGCCTGTAATCCCAGCTACTCAGGAGGCTGAGGCAGGAGAATTGCCTGAACCCAGGAGGTGGAGGTTGCGATGAGCCAAGATCACGCCATTGCACTCCAGCCTGGGTAACAAGAGCGAAACTCCGTCTCAAAAAAAAAAAAAAAAAAGGACTCTAGCTTTGCATAGTGGCAGTATCGTAGCCAATGAGGTTTATCCAAGGCGCGATTATTGCTAATTGAAAACTTTTGCCAATACCCCGCCGTGACAACTTGCAATATAGTCAGCATTGGCAACTTTTGACAGTCTCTATGGAGACTGTATTTAAAAATAAATAAATAAAATAAAAAAGGACTCTATTAGTCTTTTTTTAGTTGTTCATAGAACAAGAACAATGAGGAAGAGTTAAGCTAAAATCCAAGAAACAGAATTGTAAACATGTTATGTGACTGAGATCATAGTCACATCTCTCTCAAGGCTTAAGGTGTTTTGGAGGTTCTAACATCCTTTAAATTTTATTTACTTTTACACAGTTGTTGTAACAGATTTGGAACCAAAATTCAGGGCTCTTAATGTCCAAGCAGCAACTGCTTGGGCTTCAGTTTAGAGCCTGTGTGGTTGAACAGAATTGGCAGCACTGTTTAGTTCTAGATAATCACTGACCGTGAAAACCAAAGTTGGAGAACAGAAATCCTCGATTTTGGAATTCATTTTCAGGACTAAGATATTGTGTCATCTCCTCAAGTAGAAAATTGTGTTTCCTGTAGTTTTTAATCAGACTAGCTTCTTTCCAAACTGAAGTGGTGGTATAAAACCTCATTTTTGAGCCGCTAGCACCTACAGTTGCTTGTTTACTCCAGTTTTAAGAGAAACTATAGCAGAAGTGTGCTATCGAAGTCCCCAACAAGCAGGTCAAATGGCATTAGTAGATCTCCATTTGACAGCCCTGGCTTTTGTTGGGATTTCCATGTGACAAGAAAATGTGGTACCCTTCTCTTTTCCTCTCAACACCATTGGGAATTTCTGCTGTCAAGTGATGCAAATAAAATTATATGATCATGCAATATTTAAATATCCTGGCTCTCTGAGCTCTTGGAAAGGTACATGAAGCAGTGTCTTAAGAGTATAATTGCATAGTAGTCAAATATATGTAATATATATAATGTTGTACAGTAGAATTTATTCACATTACCATTGATTGCACCTTGAAGGACATAGAAACAAATGTAATGCATTTTCTTAAAGTACAAAACAATGAACTGCCTAAATGTATAGCATAGGGGAAACTGTGAGTAGGAATAATTACAGTGCATTTGTTGGTAGACTTAACTTAAAAAGAATTTTCACCTCTGTTAATTTATTTTAACCTTCACAGCTCTGTGAGGTAATTAGAGGTTGGAAATCTTGACACAGGGATCTTTGAGCAGATGCAAGTAGTTCTCACTGCCCTTAGGACTTTTGACACAGCTATAGCCTCTCTACTTTTAAAAGAATAAACCTGATAAAATAAAAATTTAAATTGACTCCATGGCCCACCCCTGACTTATTTGAGGCTCCTTCTTCAGTTCAGTTTGCAGCTCATTTAACCGTTCTTTTGAATGAAAATACTTGAATTAGACCTCTTTCTGTGAGTTTCCTGGTGTGTGCCTTTATGATGGCTATTTGAAACCAGTCATTAAAAGTTCCTGATGTATCAGGCGATTACTTCCTGTAAAGCGGATGAAAGCTGGCTTTGATCTGTTTGCGTAGGTTTCTTCCATGAGTGATAATTTTCTTACTAGCTGCCAGTTCAGATTATTTTCAAAAGTGTTAAGACTTCTGTACTCAAAGTACCTGATTAGTGATGATATTGGATAAAATTTTTTTCAGCTAAATAAGTTTCATAAAGGCAGAAGTTTATTTTAATTATATATATTTAATTGAATATTTCCTTAATTTCTCTTTAGTCTTATAAGACTTTGATACTTCCTGTTTTGTCTGAAAAAAATATGAATTATCTTTGATATTTGGACTCCAGTGTGGTTGGGCCATCTCCCCTCATAGGTATAGAATTGGATACTACAATTTTTTTCTTGTTTAGAGTGTGGGAAGGAAAGTTTCTTATCCTCCCTTTTCATAAGGAAATGTAGCATCAGAGTGATTCTATATTCCAAGCAGTTTAAAGAATTCTGAACCATAAGCTGAGCTTAGTTTCAGATGAGGCAAAGTTTTTCAAGCACCAGAATTCTCATTATTTCAAATAGTCTTAGTATAGCTATAAATGTTCTGTAGCCTAAATGTATTTTACTTGTCAAATTACTAACACTGTAAGTATAGTAAGTCATTTTTGTTTAAACAAATATCTATTAGAACCTATTGTGTGCAGGGCATACGCTAGAGAATATGAGAATATTTACAGAAGACTACAATATATTTCCTTTCCTATCAATACATGGCAAATGCCATAAGACATACACATGCTGTGAGAGGGAAGAGGGACCTGATCTACTTAGAGAATTTATTTGGTATTTAGGAGTAAGAAAAGAGGAATTGGACAAGAATGGCTTTTTTCTTTTCTTTCCTTTTTTTTT
>NW_016107498.1:3763016-3764296 GCF_001604975.1 Cebus imitator | reverse complement strand
TGGAAACAGGGTCTTGCTCTGTCTCCCAAGCTGGAGTGCAGTGGCGCTATCTGCGCCTCGCTGCAACCTCTCCCTCCCAGGTTCAAGCAATTCTCCTGCCTCAGCCTCCAGAGTAGCTGAGATACAGGCACACGTAACCTGGCTAATTTTTGTATTTTTAGTAGAAACAGGCTTTCACTATGTTGGCCAGGCTGGTCTCAAACTCCCAACCTCAGGTGATCCACCCGCCTCAGCCTCCCAAAGTGCGGAGATTACAGGCATGAGCCACTGCGCCTGGCCTAAGAATGGATTGTTTCTAAAAGGGGTTAAGCTTTAAGAAGAAAAGATATTTTAAAAAAATACATAAATGAGGTCGGGCGTGGTGGCTCACACCAGTAATCCCAACACTGGAAGGGCTGAGGTGGGCAGATCACCTGAAGTAGGGAGCTCGAGACCAGCCTTACCAACATGGAGAAACCCCGGCTCTACTAAAAATACAAAATTAGCCAGTTGTGGTGGCACATACCTGTAATTCCAGCTAATTGGGAGGCTGAAGCAGAATAGTTTGAAGCCAGGAGGCAGAGGTTGCAGTGAGCCAAGATCGTGCCACCTGGGCAACAAGAGTAAAACTGTCTCAAAAAAAAAAAATAGTATTTTGTACTCCCCAAAATAATGTGTCTGGCAAATTTTTAAGAACTAAGTACTGGGGAATCCCCACTGCAGTTGTACTTAATTGCAGCCTACCTTCAGTAAGAGCTATCAAAAACTAAATATATTAGAAGTTAGTTATATTTACATTTCCTTGATTAGTATAGTTCATTTTCACTGTGTATTTGTAACTCTTGTCTTGTTTCTTATTTTAGACCTGGAATGGCCAAATATCAAGGTGAAGTTCAAAGTTTGAAACTGGATGATGATTCAGTTATAGAAGGAGTAAGCGACCAAGTACTTGTGGCAGTTGTGGTTAGTTTCGCTTTGATTGCTACGCTGGTATATGCACTTTTCAGGTGAGACTAAAGGACAAAAGGGTTGAGTACATTTGCCAGGGCTGCTGACTTTTTGACCCCCAATGATGTGTAATACTTAGTATGAAAATCAAGTAACAGATCTCAGTGATTGTAGATGTTTACTAAGGTGTTTTATTTTGCACTGGGCTTTGAATGCTAACATGTATATTTTCTGTCTCTACTAAAAATACAAAAATTAGCCAGGTGTGGTGGTGGGCGCCTGTAATCCCAGCTACTGGGGAGGCTGAGACAGGAGAATTGCTTGAACTCAGGAGGCAGAGGTTGCGGTGAGCC
>NW_016107498.1:3758218-3761546 GCF_001604975.1 Cebus imitator | reverse complement strand
GCTGCAGCCTGGACTTCCCATGTTCTGGCACTTTTCCCACCTCAGCCTCCTGAGTAGCTAGGACTGCAGGCATGTATCAGCATGTCCAGTTAATTATTTTGTATAATTATTATTATTTTGGTCTGATAAGTTTTTGCCATGTTCCCCAGGCTCATCTCTTAACTCCTGGGCTCAGGTGATCCACCTGGCTCAGTCTTCCAAAGGGCTAGGATTACAGGTGTGAGCCACCAATTGTCAGTTGGAAGGGATAGCTAACATTGGTATAACAGAATTAAGATTCAGAAATAGTCAAGCCATATATCTATGGTCAACTGACCTTTGACAAGGGTGCCAGGACCACTCAGTGGGGAGAGGTTTCAAAAAATAGTGCTAAGACAATTGGGTAGTCACATTCAAAAGATTAAAATTGGACCACACCACACCAGATTAATTCAACAATCTAAATATCAGAGCTAAACATAGGGGTAAATCATTGTGACTGGATTTAGCAAAGGA
This sequence comes from Cebus imitator, assembly GCF_001604975.1. Lineage (NCBI taxonomy): Eukaryota > Metazoa > Chordata > Mammalia > Primates > Cebidae > Cebus > Cebus imitator. Next base: position 3,761,051 of record NW_016107498.1, on the reverse strand, counting down.
TCTTAGATTTGATAACAAAAGCATGAGCAACAAAAGAAAAAGTAGACAAACCAGACTTCATCAAAATTAACATGTTTGGAGAGGTACGGTGGCTCATGCCTGTAATCCCAGCACTTTGGGAGGATCACTTGAACCCAGGAGTTCAAGACCAGCCTGGACAACGTAGTAAGACCCTATTTCTACAAAAAAAAAATTTTTTTTGAGACGGTCTCGCTCTGTCGCCCGGACTGGAGTGCAGTAGCGCCATCTCGGCTTACTGCAACCTTGCCTTCCAGGTTCAAGTGATTCCCATGCCTCAGTCTCCCAAGTAGTTGGGATTACAGGTGCCAGCCACCATACCCAGCTAATTTTTGTATTTTGTAGGCTGGATGTGGTGACTGATGCCTGTAATTCCAGCACTTTGGGAGGCCGAGGTGGGCAGATTACCTGAGGCCAGGAGTTCGAGACTAGCCTGGCTAACAGGTGAAACCCCATCTCTACTAAAAATACAAAAAATTAGCTGGGTATGGTGGCGGGCGCCTGTAATCCCAGCTACTTGGGAGGCTGAGGCAGGAGAATCGCTTGAACCCAAGAGGCAGAGGTTACAATGAGCTGAGATCATACCACTGCACTCCAGTCTGGGCAACCAACAAAACTCCATCTTAGAAAAAAAAAACAATTCATTTATTAAGGCACTTATATGTGGTAGATGCTGAAAACTGTATAAGCTACTTTTATTTTATTATTGCATTTTAGGTTTTGGGGTACATGTGCAGAACATGCAAGATTGTTGCATAGGTACACACATGACAGTGTGATTTGCTGCCTTCCTCCCCATCACCTATATCTGGCATTTCTCCCCATTTTATCTCTCCCCAACTCCCTACCCCCCACTGTCTCTCCCCTATTTCCTCCCGACAGACACCAGTGTGTGATGCTTGATCATGGTGGATAAGCTTTTTGATGTGCTGTTGCAATCGGTTTGCCAGTATTTTATTGAAGATTTTTGCATCTATGTTCATCATGGATATTGGCCTAAAGTTTTCTTCGTTCTTCTTTCTTTTTTTTTGAGACAGTGTTTCGCTCTTGTTACCTAGGCTGGAGTGCAATGGCGCAATCTCGACTCACCGCAACCTCCGCCTCCTGGGTTCAGGCAATTCTCCTGCCTCAACCTCCTGAGTAGCTGGGATTACAGGCACGCGCCACCAGGCCCAGCTAATGTTTTGTATTTGTAGTAGAGACGGGGTTTCACCATGTTGACCAGGATGGTCTCGATCTCTTGACCTCGTGATCCACCCACCTCGGCCTCCCGAAGTGCTGGGATTACAGGCTTGAGCCACCGCGCCCGGCTGGCCTGAAGTTTTCTTTTCTTGCTGAGTCTCTGCCGGGCTTTGGTATCAGGATGATGTTGGTCTCATAAAGTGATTTGGGAAGGATTCCCTCTTTTTGGATTGTTTGGAATAGTTTCAGAAGGAATGGTACCAACTCCTCTTTGTATGTCTGGTAGAATTTGGCTGTGAACCCTTCTAGACCTGGGCTTTTTTTGGGTGGTAGGCTCTTAATTGCTGCCTCAACTTCAGCCCTTGTTATTGGTCTATTCAGGGTTTCAACTTCTTCCTGGTTTAGGCTTGGGAGGATGCAAGTGTCCAGGAGTTTATCCATTTCTTCCAGGCGTACTAGTTTATGTGCATAGAGTTGTTTGTAATAATCTCTGATGATGGTTTGAATTTCTGTGGAATCTGTGGTGATATCCCCTTTATCGTTTTTTATTGCCATCTATTTGATTCTTCTCTCTTTTCTTTTTTATTAATATGGCTAGTGGTCCATCTATGTTGTTGATCTTTTTGGAAAACCAGCTCCTGGATTTATTGATTTTTTTGAAGGGTTTTTTTTTTTTTGTCTCTATCTCCTTCAGTTCTGCTCTGATCTTAGTTATTTCTTGTCTTCTGCTAACTTCTGAGTTTTTTTGATCTTGCTTCTCTAGCTCTTTCAATTTTGACGATAGGGTGTTGATTTTAGATCTCTCCTTGCTTCTCATGTGGACATTTATTGCTATATATTTTCCTCTAGAGACTGCTTTAAATGTGTCCCAGAGATTCTGGTATGTTGTGTCTTTGTTCTTGTTGGTTTCTAAGAACATCTTTATTTCTACCTTCATTTCATTGTTTATCCAATTAACATTCAAGAACAAGTTGTTCAGTTTCCATGAAGCTGTGCGGTTCTGAGTTAGTTTCTGAATTCTGAGTTCTAACTTGATTGCACTGTGGTCTGAGAGACTGTTTGTTACGATTTCCATTCTTTTGCATTTGCTGAGGAGCGATTTACTTCCAATTATGTGGTCAGTTTTAGAGTAAGTGCAATGTGGTGCTGAGAAGAATGTATATTCTGCGTATTTGAGGTGGAGAGTTCTGTAAACGTCTATTATGTTTGCTTGGTCCAGGTCTGAGTTCAAGTCCTGGATATCTTTGTTAATTTTCTGTCTGATTTATCTGTCTAATATTGACAATGGAGTGTTAAAGTCTCCCACTATTATTGTGTGGGAGCCTAAGTGTCTTTGTAAGTCATTAAGAACTTACCTTATATATCTGGGAGCTCCTGTATTGGGTGGTTGTATATTTAGGATTGTTGGCTCTTCTTGCTGCATTGATCCTTTTACCATTATGTAATGTCCTTCTTTGTCTCTTTTGATCTTTGTTTGTTTAAAGTGTATTTTATCAGAGATGAGAATTGCAACTCCTACTTTTTTTTTTTTGCTCTCCATTTGCTTGGTAAATCTTCCTCCATCCCTTTATTTTGAGCCTTTGTGTATCCTTGCATGTGAGATGGGTTTCCTGGATACAGCACACTGATGGAT
>NW_016107498.1:3744523-3757243 GCF_001604975.1 Cebus imitator | reverse complement strand
GTTGTTTATTCTCATTAGCATTTCATCACATCTTTTTTCAAGGTTCTTAGTTTCTTTGCATTGGGTTAGAACATGTTCTTTTAGCTCACAGAAGTTTCTTATTACCCACGTTCTGAAGCCTGATTCTGTCAATTCATCACACTCATTCTCCATCCAGTTTTGTTCCCTTGCTGGTGAGGAGTTGCAATCCCTTGTAGGAGGAGCGGCGTTCTGGTTTCGGGTGTTCTCATCCTTTTTGCGCTGGTTTCTTCCCATCTTGTGGGTTTATCCTGTTGTCTTTGTAGTTGTTGACTTTCAGATTGGGTCACTGAGTGGACATCCAGTTTGTTGATAATGAAGTTATTTCTGTTTCTTAGTTTTCCTTCTAACAGTCTGGCCCTTCTGCTGCAGGGCTGCAGAGGTCCACTCCAGGCCCTGCTTGCCTGGGGATCACCTGCAGCAGCTGCAGAACAGTAAGGGTTGCTGCCAGTTTCTTCTTCTGCTATCTTTGTCCCGTAAGGATACCCGCCAGCTGTCAGACTGACTTTTCCTTTGTGAGGTGACTCTTTGGACATACATGGGTCAGGGAGCTGCTTGAGGAGACAGTATGTCCTTTATAGGAGCTCAAGTGCTGAACTGTGAGTTCTGTTGTTCATTCAGAGCTGCTGGCCAAGTACATTTAAGTCTGCTGCAGCAGAACTCATAAAACCCCCCTTTTTTTCCCCAGGTGCTCTGTCCCTGGGAGTTAGGACTTTATGAGTTTCTTTTGTGCTGCTGCCTTTTTTCAGGGCTGCCCTGCCCAGTGTGGAGGCAGCCTAGTCACTGCCTGCAGAGGCTTTGCTGAGCTGCATGGGCTCCGCCCAGCTGCCGTGTGAACCTACAGTCCTGTTTATATGGGTGTAGTTAGAGCTGCCTCAGCAATGGTGGCCCACCTCTCTCTGTAATGGTGGCCTGCCTCGGCAATGGCAGGCTGCCTCAGCAATGGCAAACTACCACCATAGTGGTGGACTGCCTTGGTAATGGTGGATGCCCCTCCCCTACAGAGCTGGACCATCCCTGGTTCAGTTGTGCTTGCTGTGAAACTCTCAATCCAGAACGTTTCCAATTGCTGTTTTTTTGTAGGGGTGGGACCAGCCGAGCCTGATCACCTGGCTCCTTGCCTCAGAGCCTTTTTCTTTTAAGTTGAACGGTTGACTGTCTCCCAGGTGTTCTAGTCGCCTGTTGAAAAGGCACCAGGATCTGTGTGATTTCCCATGCGGCAACCCACTGCACTGGCTGAAACAGGAGCACTGACATTCGTGGCACTTTTTTGCCCGGGAATCTCCTGGCCTGGCTCCCTGTTTCAGTCCTCTTTTAAATCAGATGAATGGGCGACTCTGCCTTCCCGGAGCTCCCATTGCCAGCTAAAATGGCACCCAGACCCATGTATTTTGTACCGTGCCGGTGGCGGCCAAAACAACTGCACCGGCCAAACCAGCCACGCTGGCGACCTGTGGGGCTCCTCCGCCTGGGAATCTCCTGGTCTGTAGGCAATAAAAATCTGTCTGGAAATGCGGCATCCACTCACCCTCCGTGCTTTTACTGGGAGCTGCAATCCTGAGCTGCTCCTAATCAGCCATCTTGGATCCCTGCCTAGGCTACTTTTATAAAAGTAATAGCTAAAGGTCAAATCCACATTATATTCAGTTTGGGACAAGCATTTTAAATTGGAAAACATTCAGGGGAGACTGCCAAAATAGAGAAAGCTGTGGAAACAAATCATATAAAATGTTTGAAGGAAGGAGGGATGTCTAGCTTAAGGGAAGGGACTCCTGCACAGTAAAACTGTCTTTGTAATGAGGGTTTGGTCCTGTTAAATAATGAAAATTTTAATTTGTGCAGCAGCAATAGAAGAAAAAAGAATTAGGGCTGGGCGCAGTGGCTTACACCTATAATCCCAGCACTTTGAGAGGCTGAGGTGGGTGGATCACTGGAGATCAGGAGTTTGAGATCAGCCTGACCAACATTGTGAAACCCTGTCTACTAAAAATATAAAAATTAGCTGGGCGTGGTTGTGGGCACCTGTAACACCAGCTACTCAGGAGGTTGAGGCAGGAGAATTGCTTGAACCTGGGAGGCAGACGTTGTAGTAAGCTGAGATCGTGCCAGTATACTCCAGCTTGGGTGACAAGAGTGAGACTCTGTTTCAAAAAAAAAAGAAAAAATAAATAAATGTATTCTGTATGGTTTCATGGGCAGAACTGGGGCCACTAGGTGGAGATAAATGGTGACATTTTGGCTCAGCCTAAGTGACATATTTTCAAGTTACATAATGTACTCCCAGTTATTTGGACATTGCCTTGAGGTAATCAGTGAAGCAATCATGATTACCTAATAATGATGTGTTTCAGGAAGAGGAGGCACGTATAGTTTAACATTTAGACAAATCAGGCCAGGCACAGCGGCTTACCCCTGTAATCCCAGCACTTTGGGAAACCGAGGTGGGCACATTACAAGGTCAAGAGATCAAGACCATCCTGGCCAACATGGTGAAACCCCGTCTCTACTAAAAATAAAAAATTAGCTGTGCATGGCGGTGTGCACCTGTAGTCCCTGCTACTGGGGAAGCTAAGGCAGGAGAATCACTCAGACCCAAGTGGAGGTGGCAGTGAGTCAAGATCTCACTGCTGTACTCCAGCCTGGTGGCACAGCGAAACTCTGTCTGAGAAAAACAAAAAATTCAGAAAAGTCTCTTTTTTATAATTTATTTGATGATTTTTAGTCGTTATAATTCTTTTTTGGTTTTGTGGTATAAAATATAACATAAAATTTATCATGTTAAACTTTTTAAAAAATAGTTTAATTTTTTTTTTTTTTTTTTTTTTTTAGTAGAGATGGGTTCTCACTATGTTGATCAGGCTGGTCTTGAACTCCCGGTCCCAAGTGATCATCCTGCCTTAGCCTCCCAAAGTGCTGGGATTGTAGGTGTGAACCAGCACGCTGAGACCATTTTTAAATATGTAATTCTGTGGCATTAAGTTCGTTCACATTGTTATGTAACCATCATCACCAGCTACTTCTAAAACCTCCTTGTTGTCGCAAACTTTATTTTATTTTTTATTTTAAAATTTTAGATTTCTGGGGTGCGTGTGCAGGTCTTTTACATGGGTATATTGTGTAATGGTGAGGTTTGGGCTTCTAGTGAACTCATCACCCAAATAGTGAACATCGTACCCAATAGGTAGTATTTCAACCCTTGCCCCCTTCTAGTCTCCCCACTTTTGAAGTTCCTGATGTCTGTTACTTCCATCTTTATGTTTAGCTCCCACTTGTAAGTCAGAATATGTGGTATTTTTTCTTTTTTTTTTTTTGTTTTGAGACAGGTTCTCTCTTTGGCGCCCAGGCTGGAGTGCAATGACACCGTCTTGTCTCACCACAGCTTTCCCCCACCAGGCTCAAGTGATCCTCTCACCTCGCCTCCCAAGTAGCTGGGACCATAGGCACACACCATCATGGCCAGCTATTTTTTTGTATTTTTGGTAGAGACGAGGTTTCACCATGTTGCCCAAGCTGATATTGAACTCTTGGGCTCAAGCAGTCCACCCACCTCAGCCTCCAAAATTTTTGGTAGAGACAAGGTTTCACCATGTTGCCCAAGCTGATATTGAACTCCTGGGCTCAAGCAGTCCACCCACCTCGGCCTCCCAAATTTCTGGGATTACAGGTGTGAGCCACAGTACCTGACTTGATCATGTGTTGTTTAATCTTCTCAAACAGAAACTTTATGCCCATCTAAGTAACAACTCCCATCATTCAGCTCAGGGTAACCTGTGTTCTACTTTGTATCTCCATTAATGAGCTGATTTTATGCACCTCATAAAGTAGAATCATACAGCATTTGTTCTTTTGTGTCTAACTTATCTCACTTAGCATAATGTTTTCAAAGTTCATTTATGTTGTAACACGTATTAGAATTTCCTTCCTTTTTATCACTAAATAATATTTCCTTAGGCATGGTGCTTACACCTATAATCCCAGCACTTTGGGAGGTTGAAGTGGGAGGACTGCTTGAGCCCAGGAGTTTGAGACTAGCCTGGACAACAGAGCAAGACTTTGTCTCTAAAAAAATCAAAATTTAAAATTTTTATTGTATGTACATACCATATTTAGTTTCTCCATTCATCTGTCAATGGTCATTTGGGTTACTCCCACCTTTTGGGCGTTGTGAATAATGCTGCTAGGAACACTGGTGTACAAGTATCTGTTTGAGTCCGTGTTTTCAACTGGAATTTCTGGGTCATAAAGTGATTTCTGTGTTTAATATTTTAAGGAACCTCCAGACTGTGTCCCACAGCAGCTGCCCTATTTTATATTCCCACCAGCAAGGCACCATGGCAGTTTCTCTACATCCTTGTCAACACATATTATTCTCTATGTGTTTTTTTAAAATAATAATAACTATCCTTATCCTTTTTTTTTTTTTTTTTTGAGACGGAGTTTCGCTCTTGTTACCCAGGCTGGAGTGCAATGGCGCGATCTCGGCTCACCGCAACCTCCGCCTCCTGGGTTCAGGCAATTCTCCTGCCTCAGCCTCCTGAGTAGCTGGGACTACAGGCACGCGCCACCATGCCCAGCTAATTTTTTGTAGTTTTAGTAGAGACGGGGTTTCACCATGTTGACCAGGATGGTCTTGATCTCTTGACCTTGTGATCCACCCGCCTCGGCCTCCCAAAGTGCTGGGATTACAGGCTTGAGCCACCGCGCCCGGCAACTATCCTTATCCTTAAATAATAATTATCCAATAGCTCCCGGCCCTGGTATTTGATTTTCTGTTTCTATATTAATTCACTTAGGAAAATTACCTGCAGCTGCATCCATGTTGCTGCAAAGGACATGATTTATTTCCTTTTTATGGGTCCATAGTATTCTACAGTGTATATGCAACACATTTTCTTTATCTAGTCCACCACTAATGGGCATCTAAGTTGATTCCATGTCTTTGCTCCTGTAAGTGGCAGCACCAGACTTTTGACCTGCTCTGTTTTCATCCTGGGCCAGTTCAGTCCTTCTTAGACAACCTGATGGTCCCCTGCTCCTGGGACATCATCATATTGATGCCAAAGTTAGTGCAGATACCAAATTGGCATATTACGTTATAGCTCAGAACTCCGGGGCGCAAGCGATTCTCCTGCCTCAGCCTGCTGAGGTGGACACCATCATACCTGGCCATTTCTCTCTCTTTTATGGAGAATTGACTATTCAAGACCATTGCCCATTTTTTAATTGGATTGTTTAGTTTTTTGTTTTTGAGTTATAAGGGTTCTATATATATGCTCATATTATTATTAGATATAGTCATACCCCATAGATATTTCAGGCTTGGTTTCAGACCACCACAATAAAGGGAATGAAAGTGAATCATGTGAATTTTTTGGTTTCCTAGAGCATATAAAAGTTATGTTCACATTATATCATAGTCTATGAAGTGTACAATAGCATTATGTCTAAAAAAATGTACATACCTTAGTTATAACATACTTTATTGCTAGAAAATGCTAACAGTTATCTATCTGAAACTTCAAGTCATGCTTTTGCTGATGAAGGGTCTTGACTCTGTGTTAATGACTGCTGACTGATCAGGGTGCTGGTTGCTGAAAGTTGGGGTTGTTGTGGCAATTTCTTAAAATGAGACAACAAATAAAGTTTGCCACATTGACTGACTTTTCCTTTCATAAAACATTTCTCTGTATGTAGCACGCGATGCAGTTTGATTGCGTTTTACCCGCAGACTTTCTTTTCAAAACTGGAGTCAGTCCTCTCAAACCCTGCCTGCCTGTGCTCTATCAACTTCACTTATATAACATTTTTAATCCTTTGTTGTCATCTCAACATTGCTCACAATGTTATTACCAGGATTAGATTCCATCCTGAGAAACCACTTCCTTTGCTCATCAGGAGAAACTCCTTGTCTGAGTGCAGCAATTCAGCCACATCTTCAGGCTCCACTTCTAGTTTCCTTGCTGTTTCCACCATAGCAGCAGTTCCTTCCTCCTCTCAAGTCTTGAATTCCTCAAAGTCATCTGTGAGAGCTGGAATCAACTTTTTCCAAACTCCTGTTAATTTTGATATTTTGACCTCCTCCCATGATTTACGAACGTTCTTGGCGGGGCACAGTGGCTCATGCCTGTAATCCCAGCACTTTAGGAGGCGAGGCAGGCAGATCACTTGAGGTCAGGAGTTTTGAGACCAGCCTGGCCAACATGGCGAAACCTGTCTCTACTAAAAATACACAAATTAGCCAGGTGTGGTGATGTACACTGTAATCCCAGCTACCTGGGAGGCTGAGGCAGAAGAATCACTTGAACCTGGGAGGTAGAGGTTGCAGTGAGCCAAGATTGTACCACTGCACTCCAGCCTGGGCAGCAGAGCAAGACTCTGTCTCAAAAAAAAAAAAAAAAAAAAAAAAAGAGTGTTATAATGACATCTAGAATGGGGGATCCTTTCCAGATGATTTCAGTGGACTCCCCAGATCCATCAGAGAAATCACTATCTATGGCAGCTATAACCCTACAAAGTGTATTTCTTAAGTAATAAAACTTGAAAGTCAGAATAATCCTTGATTTGTGGGGCTGCAAAATGGATGCTGTTTTAGGAGACATGAAAACAACATTAATCTCCTAGTACATCTCCATCAGAGCTCTTGGGTGACCAGGTGCATTGTCAATGAGCAGTAATATTTGCTTTTTTTTTTTGAGACGGAGTCTTGCTCTGTCACCAAGCTGGAGTACAATGGCCTGATAACAGCTCACTGCAACCTCTGCCACCTGGGTTCAAGAGATTCCTCCGCCTCAGCCTCCTGAGTAGTTGGGACTACAGGTGCGTGCCACCACACCCAGCTAATTTTTTATATTTTATTAGAGACGGGGTTGCACCACGTTGGCCAGGATGGTCTCGATCTCCTGACCAAGTGATCTGCCCGCCTTGGCCTCCCAAAGTGCTGGGATTACAGGTGTGAGCCACTGCGCCCGGCCAATATTTGCTTTTTAATAATTTTTTTTATTAATACACTACATAGATGTATGCAGTAATAATTTCAAAGAAATTTTTTTTCTGAGCAGTAGGTCTCTCAACAGTGGGCTTGAATAGTCTGATGTGCTGTCATCCAGGCATTGTTGTTGCATTTATAGAGCACAGGCAGAGTAGATTAGCATAATTTTCAAGGGCCCTAGGATTTTCAGAATGGTCAATGAGCATTGACTACAGCTTGAAAGTCCTACATGGTGTCTTCTTGCAATGGAAAATTGTTTCTTCTACATAAAAATGTGTCGTCCAGCATAGCCACCTTCATCAATGATCTTGGCTAGATATGGATAACTTGCTGCAGCTTCTCCATCAGCACTTGCTATTCCATAAACGTTTGCCCTTCATCTCTACTTAAATGTCATGAACCAACCTCTGCTAGCTTTCAACTTTTCTTCTGTAGCTTCCTCTCATCCCTCAGTTTCAAAGAATTGAAGAGAGGGAGGGACTTGCTCTGCATTAGGCTTTGGCTTAAGGAGATGTTCTGGCTGGTTTGATCTTCTAACCAGAGCACTCAGACTTTCTCCATGTCAGCAATAAAGCTGTTTTGCTTTTTTATCATTTATGTGTTCACTTGAGTAATACTTTTAATGTCCCTAAGGAATTTTTCCTTTTAATTCACAACTGGACCAACAAGCACAACTTTTGCCCTAGCTCAACTTTTGGCATGACTTTTTCACAAAGCTTAATCATTTCAAGATTTTATGTGAAGTGAGAGACATGCAGCTCTTCCTTTCACTTGAACACCTAGAGGCCATTATATAGTTATTAGTTGGCCTAATTTCAATATTGTCAATGTCCCAGGGAATGGGAAGGTCTGAGGAGAGGGAGAGAGACTGGGGAATGGCTGGTCAATAGAGCAGTCAGAGCATACACGTTGATTGATTGATTGCAAGTATAACCAAAATGTGACACCGAAACATGAAGCAAGCACATGCTGTTGGAAAAATGGTGCCAATAGTCTTGCTTAACACAGGGTTGTCACAAACCTTCAATTTGTAAAAAACACAGTATCTGCTAAGCACAATAAAATGAAACAAAATAAAATGATTTCCTGTATATGATTTGCCAATATTTTCTCCCTTTCTGTGGATATTCTTCTTACTCTCTTAAGTGCCCTTTGATATACATAGTTTCTGATTTTGATGAAGCCATCTTTTTGTATTTTTCCTTTTTTTGGCCTATAATTTTGTCTTATATGAAAGGAATCATTGCCAAAATCCAACGGCATGAATACTTTCTTGTTTTTTCCTAAAATTTGTATAGTTTTAAGTTTTGCCCTTTGATGTATTTTAAGTTAACTTTTAAATTTTTAATACGGATATTCAGTTTTTCTGGCACTTATTTGTTGAAAGAGGGTACTTTCTCTATTGAATGTACTTGGCACCATTGTCAAAAAGTATTTGACCATTGTCTCAATCAGTTTGGCTTGTTATAACAAATAACCATAGACCGGGCCAGGTGGCTCATACCTGTAATCCTAGCACTTTGGGAACCCAAGGTGGGCAGATCACCTGAGGTCAGGAGTTCAAGACCAGCCTGGCCAACATGGGCCAACATGGTGAAACTCTGTCTCTACTAAAAATACAAAAACTATCCAGAAATCGCTTGAACCTGGGAGGTAGAGGTTGCAGTGAGCCAAGATTGTGCCACTGCACTCCAGCCTGGGCAACAGAGCGAGCTGTCTCAAAAACAAAAACAAATAACCATAGATAGGTGGCTTAAACAACAAACATTTTTTTCTCACCGTTCCAGAGGCTGACAGGTCTAAGATCAAGGTGTTGTCAGATCTGTTGTCTGGTAAGAGCTGGCTTCATGGTTTGTAGATGATGGTTTTCTTGTTGTGTCTTCACATGGAAGAGACCAGAGCAGGGAGCAGGTTATCTCATATCTCTTCTTATAAGGGCACTAATCCTATCACAAGGGCACCACCCTCATGACCTAATTACCTCCCAAAGGTTCTGTCTCCAAATACCATCACCATAGGAGTTACAGGCAGTATTTAGGAACTTGGGCTGTTTGTTGTTGTTGCTTGGCTTCACAAATCTGGTAGAATATTTAATATAGATCTTAAAAATATATTTAAATATAATATATCTTTTAAAATATTCTACCACCAAATTTAAGAATTCCTAGGCCAGGCGTGGTGGCTCATGCCTGTAATCCCAGGATTTTGGGTGGCCGAGGTGGGCAGATCACGAGGTCAGGAGATCAAGACCATCCTGACTAACACGATAAAACCCTGTCTCTACTAAAAATACAAAAAATTAGCCGGGCGTGGTGGCCACACACCTGTAATCTCAGCTACTCGGGAGGCTGAGGCAGGAGAATCAGTTGAACCCAGGAGGCAGAGGTTGCAGTGAGCTGAGATCACACCACTGTACTCCAGCCTGGGCAACAGAGAGACTCCGTCTCAAAAAAAAAAAAAAAATTCCTACATCTTCTTTTTTAAAGAAAGAAGCCAAAGGAAACTCTTTCTTTTTTTGTTTTCCTTTTTTTTGAGACAGAGTCTTGCTCTGTCACCCAGGCAGAAGTTTAATGGCATGCTCTTGGCTCACTGTAATCTCCGCCTCCCAGGTTCAACCGATTCCAAAGGAGATTATTTCTAGTATTGTGGTTCATGTCTGTACTCTGAAATGTCATCACAATTTTTTCTCCAATGAAAAGGGAATGGTTTTCTATTCTCAAAGAATGGACAAATGCCATTTAGCTAGGTATTCACTGGTATTTAAATTATGGTTCCTATGCTAGTTAGATTGCTCCTTGACAGGGTGCTTTCATATAGTGAGTGCTTTCTTTTCACAGATCATCTGTTCAATCATAAGAATGTGCGTTATTTTAAAATAAAGAATGCATCAAGTTTTAATAGGTTTAGGCTGGGTTCGGTGGCTCATACCTGTAATCCCCGCACTTTGGGAGGCCGAGGCGGGCAGATCACCTGGGATCAGGAGTTGGAGACCAGCCTGGCCAATGTGGTGAAACCCCATCTTTACTAAAAATACAAAAATTAGCCAGTCATGGTGGCACATGTCTGTAATCCTAGCTAATTAGGAGGCTGAGACAGGAGAATCGCTTGAACCTGAGAGGCAGAGGTTATAGTGAGTTGAGATTGCACCACTGCAGTCCATCCTGGGTGACAGAGCGAGACTCCGCCTCAAAAAAAAAAAAAAGATTTAACAGGTTTAAACAGAGTTCAAATTGTTTCATTGTTTAGACTAACAGTTATATTTAGTTAACTTCTTTTTCTAAAATTTGCATTTTTGCTAACAACTGAATAATCATAGGATGGATTTCTGTAAGTTTCCTTATCACATTAGGATATGAGAGTTTTTATCTCTGTTGGATATTGGCTTACCCAGAGAGAAAGCCTCTTCTGTAGAGTAACCCCGGGACTGTGTAGACTTAAAATATTATTGTTCAAGACATTTACTTAGAAAATACATCTATAGCCAAATGAAATTAAGCTGTGATAATATGTAACAATTTGCCCTTACCATACCAGCCTGACCAACACATCTGACTTTCAATATGGGATGTTTTATCCCATCCGTTTATATCAGCCACTAGCTTGCCTTTGGTTCACCATTTTAATGTTAATGTTAAGACATTAGTGACATGTTAAGTTTTGACCTTTCTCTTTTCTTTTTTTTTTTGGAGACGGCGTCTCGCTGTTGGCCTGGGCTAGAGCGCAGTGGTGTGATCTCGGCTCACTGCAACCTCTACCTCCTGAGTTCCCGAAATTCTCCTCTCTCTGCCTCCTGAGTAGCTGAGATTACGGGTGTACACCACCATACCCAGCTAATTTTTGTATTTTTTGTATTTTTAGTAAAGACGGGGTTTTACCATGTTGGCCACGCTGGTCTCGAACTCCTGACCTAGGTGATCCACCCGCCTTGGCCTCCCAAAGTGCTGGGATTACAGGCATGAGCCACTGTTTCCAGCCAGGTTCTGGCTTTTCTACATTAATAATTTTAGTTTCTGCTCTGTTCCCCACCCCTAATACATGAAAAGTTATGAGAAGGATCTAATTAGATGTGGAAAAGTGTTCAAATGGATGATAGTACACAAAACTAGATAGCTGCTTATTTTGAAGAAATTTCACCAAAGAAACAAATGTTACTTGTTCCTTACATTATTTGTAAGAGTGCGTTTACAACAAATTTCCAAGGTACTAGGCCTCTGGATTTCAGTATTTGCTGCTTAAACCTGAAATTAGCTAATGATCAGTGATCTCAGAAGAATTCACCACAGGACAGCCTGGAACGTACAGTCCCATAAGTGAAGTGCTTTTGTATGCTATCAATTACATTTATTAATTACCAGTAGTTATAAGTCAGAAATTAGACCCATCAAGAAAATGGATTCATCTGATAATATTATCTATTCAAAATTTATTATATTCTATTCAACAGAAATGTACATCAAAACATTCACCCAGAAAACCAGGAGCTAGTAAGGGTACTTCGAGAACAGCTTCAAACAGAACAGGTACTGTATATGCATTTATTTGAGGAGTAGATGTGATAGCTCCCTTTGCATGTTAAATTGTGATAAAACATTGGTAAATTTCTTTTTGGAAACATGGGCTTCTTTCCTGCTTCAAATTACTGTATATTATTTAATAGATTGTATGTTTACAGATTGGGCAAATTGCCTAGCCTTAATCTATTTAGATGTCTTCATGTTTTGTTTATTATTGATTTGCTTTAAAAGATAGTTTTCCTTTTTTTTTTTTAAGACGGAGTCTTGCTCTGTCACCCAGGCTGGATTGTAGTGGTGCAATCTCTACTTATTGCAACGTCCACCTCCCGGGTTCAAGTGATTCTCCTTCCTCAGCCTCCTGAGTAGCTGGGATTATAGGCATGCACCACCACTCCCAACTAATTTTTGTATTTTTAGGAGAGACAGGGTTTCACCATGTTGGTCAGGCTGGTCTTAAACTCCTGACCTCATGATCTGCCCCCCCATCGGCCTCCCAAAGTGCTGGGATTACGGGTGCCTGGCCAGTTTTCCTATTGTTTATTAGTGTAGAAATAATTGCTGTCTAATTGGCCTTAATGAGATGTAGTGGAAAAAAAAAACATTTTTTCGTGACATATACCCCCTAATACATACAAAGAAATAACTAGAAGAGGTGGCTGTTTTGGCCTTTTTCCTTTTTTTTAAAATCAGTTGTCAGAGTTATAACAACAGAGCTAGTTAGGCAAAGAAAAAAAACTAATTTTTCTCCTATCTGTTCTTTGCTTTTTACCAGATGAAATCTCTGAGAATTGGAGATATGATATACTTTATGAAGCCCAGAATAAATAGGATATTGTACACCTACATGCGGAGATATCTAACATCAAAAAACAAAATTAAAAATTGCTTTCTGACTGGGTGCAGTGGCTCACACCTATAATCCCAGCACTTTGAGAGGCCAAGGTGGGGCGGATCACAAGGTCGGGAGTTTGAGACCAGCCTGACCAACATGGTGAAACCCCGTCTCTACTAAAAATACAAAATTTACCTGAGTGTGGTGGTGTGTGCCTGTAATCCCAGCTACTCAGGAGGCTGAGGCAGGAGAATCACTTGAACCCAGGAGGCAGAGGTTACAGTAAGCTGAGATCATCTCACTGTACTCCAGCCTGGGTGGCAGAGCGAAACTCCATCTCAAAAAAAAAAAAAAAAGTTGCTTTCCTA
>NW_016107498.1:3742650-3744196 GCF_001604975.1 Cebus imitator | reverse complement strand
TTTTTTTTTTTTTAAGAGACAGGGTCTCATTATGTTCGCCCGCTGCTCTCTAACTTTTGAGCTCAAGCAGTCCTCTCACCTCCACCTCCCAAAGTGCTGGGATTACATTCCGGGCATGGTGACTCATGCCTGTAATTCCAGCACTTTGGGAGGCTGAGACGGGAGGATCAGTTGAGCTCAGGAGTTCGAGACCAGCTTGGGCAACGTGGCCAAACCATGTCCTTGCTAAAAATAACAAAAACCAGCTGGGCATGGTGGTGCACACCTATAGTCCCAGCTACTCAGGAGACTGAGGGGGGAGGATCTCTTGAGCCTAGGAGGTTGAGGCTGCAGTGAGCTGTGCTTGCTCCGCTAAAACCAAAGTGCTGAGATTACAGGCATGAGCTACCACGTCGGGCCCCAGTAAGGGTGAATTTATCCATTCACCAGATATTTTCTAGGCATTGGGAATACAATTGTGAGTTAAACAGACAAAATTTTCTACCCTCATGGAACTTGTATTCATTGATATAAGAATATATATATTTTTTTATTTTATTTTATTTTATTTTTTTTTGCGACGAGTCTCACTCTGTTGCCCAGGCTGGAGTGCAGTGGTGTGATCTCGGTTCACTGCAACCTTTACCTCCTGCACCCAGCCCAATACAATAATAATTTAAACAGGGCCAGGAATGGTGGCTTATACCTGTAATCCCAGCACTTTGGGAGGCTGAGTTGGGCAGATCACAAGGTCAAGAGATTGAGACCCTCCTGGCCAACATGGTGAAACCCTGTCTTTACTAAAAATATAAAAATTAGCTGGGCGTGGTGACATGCACTGTAGCCCTAGCTGCTCGGGAGGCTGAGGCACGAGAATCTCTTGAACTCGGGAGGTGGAAGTTGCAGTGAGCTGAGATCGTGCCACTGAACTCCAGGGTGGTGACAGAGTAAGACTCATCTAAAAAAAAAATAGTTTAAGCATATTAGTAGTACTCTGTTCCATAACAATTGTAATCATAATTCATGTTGAGAGTGTTTTATAATTTACAAAGTGATTTCCCACACAATAATCATATTTAATCTTTAGTCATAAATAAGGCAACTATTGTTATTCTGATTAACATATGAGACTGCTAATATTTGCTTACACTCACACTAGTGATTACATAACTGGGTTCAGCTATTAAGGGGCCCCATATTGAGGTGAATCTTCCAGGTCTCCTTGCAGCAGTGTCCACTCATCTGCCTCCCTCTTCCTCAAACCTGGCACACAGTTCTCAGAGTGAAAATAAGGCTGGCAGTGTATTCTGTTCCGTGCTGTCCAGTATGACACACAGCCAATTGTGGCTGGTAGCACCTGTGGCTATTTAAGTTCGTTAAAATTAAACACAATCAGCTGGACACAGTGGCTCACAACTATAATCCCAGCACTTTGGGAGGCTAGTCGGACTGATCACGAGGTCAGGAGTTCCGAGACCAGCCTGACTAATATGGTGAAACCCCATTTCTCCTAAAAATACAAAAATTAGCCTGGCGTGGTGGTGCATGCCTATAATCCCAGCTACTC
>NW_016107498.1:3731437-3742405 GCF_001604975.1 Cebus imitator | reverse complement strand
CTCTCGTTGCCCAGGCTGGAGTGCAATGGCATAATCTTAGTCTACTGCAACCTCCGCCTCCCGGGTTCAAGTGATTCTCCTGCCTCAGCCTCCCAAGTAGCTGGGACTACAGGCATGTGCCACTACACCCGACTAATTTTTTTTTTTTTGTATTTTTAGTTGAGACAAAGTTTCACCATGTTAGCCAGGATGGTCTTGATTTCCTGACCTCATGATCCGCCTGCCTCAGCCTCCCAAAGTGCTGGGATTACAGGCGTAAGCTGCTGCATCCAGCTGAAACTCAGTTTTTAGCGACATTTCAAGTACACAATGACCACATGTGGCTCACGGCTACTGTATTGGACAGCACTGATAAAGATTTCAGTTATTGCAGAAAGTTCTATTGGATAGCACTGTTAATTGTTTTTTGTCAGTTTTCTTTAAAAATTAATAAGGAGAAGGCCAGGTGTGGTGACTCACACCTGTAATCCCAGCACTTTGGGAGGCTGAGGCAGGTGAATCACCTGAGGTCAGAAGTTTGAGACCAGCCTGGCCAACATTGCAAAACCCCATCTCTACTAAAAATACAAAAATTAGCTGGACATGGTGGTCAGCGCCTATAATCCCAGCTATTCGAGAGACTGAAACCGGAGAATCACTTGAACCCAGGAGGCAGAGGTTTCAATGAGCCGAGATTGTACCACTGCACTCCAGCCTGGGTGACAGTGAAACTCTGTCTCCAAAAAAAAAAGGAGAAAAAGTGGAACATAAAGTGCTGTATACTTTTACACTTTTGTAGCATTAGAACTGACATAAGTGACTGTAACATCAAGGTGTAGCCTTGGATCACAGAATATTCTGGTGACTTAGGACTGTTTTAGAAGTATGAAATCTTAATTATGTTTATTAATAAATCATTTAAATTTAATTTGTTAAATTTGTTTATTAATATTGAGTGGCAAAAATCTGATTCACTTAAGAACAGTTCCTATTTAGTAAATTTGTTATTTTTTCTGTAATTAGATATTTTTCATGCTAGCAACTTTATCTGTGCTGGGTTCCATCAAAACAAGTTTTGATAAATCATAAGTATTTTTATAACACAGTAACATAAGATCTATGTTACATAGACACCTTGTTTTTTTGAGACAGGGTTTCTGTTGCCCAGGCTAGAGTGTAGTGGTATGATCTTGGCTCATTGCAGCCTCCACCTCTTGAGTTCAAGTGATTCTCTCACCTCACCCTCCCAAGTAGCTGGGACTACAGGTGTGCGCCACCATGCCTGGCTAATTTTTGTATTTTGTGGTAAAGACACGGTTTCACCATGTTGAGCAGGCTGGTCTCGAACTCCTGATCTCAAGTGATCCACCTCAGCCACCCAAAGCGTGAGCCACCGTCCCCAGCCATGTAGACACTTTTCTAGGTCCTGAGGTACAATTAATCCTACAAATAAATTCCTTGCCCTCATGACCCATCTTTGATATCTGGATGTTTCTTGAATACATGCAACACTTTTAAAATGAAAAAGATGGTAGAAATGGAAAAAGTGAAGACTTAGAAAACAGTTTGACATTTGTTATTCTTTTTTTCTTTTTGAGATGGGATCTCGCTCTGTTGCCTAGGCTGGAGTGCAGTGGTTCAGTCACAGCTCACTGTGGCTTCAACCTCCCAGGCCCAGGTGATCCTCCCACCTCAGTCTCCCAAGTAGCCAGGACTACAGGCCCACGCCGCCACTACTCTTGGCTAATTTTTCTATTTTTTGTAGAGACGGGGTTTCGCCATGTTGCGCAAGCTTGTCTGGAACTCCTGGGCTCAAGTGATCCGCCTGCCTCAGCCTCCCAAAGTGCTGGGATTATAGGCATGTGTCACCATGGCTGACCTTGACATTTATTGTTGTTAGCTTATGCATTAGCTTAGCCTTGTGCTACTCAGAATAACTTACTTATTATAGTAGAGTAAAAGAGGAACTCTTGAGTTAATCTAGGTTTTTGTCTTTAAATTATGTTTAGGAAGGAAAGTGGAGACCATGCAGTTTAAATAAAAGCAATATAGCCTCATAATATTCTCAAAATTATGACCTTAAACTATTGCACATCTACAGTTTGATGATGGTTACACACTGTTGACTGTGTTCTCAAATATAATTTAATATAAGATACTGTTGAGGGCTACATGTGTCGTGTTTAAACGTGTGCACTTGTGTTCTTACTAGGATGCACCTGCTGCCGCTCGACAGCAGTTCTACACTGACATGTACTGTCCCATCTGCCTGCACCAAGCCTCCTTCCCAGTGGAGACCAACTGTGGACATCTTTTTTGTGGTAAGCAACCAATGCTATACTTGGGAAAAGTGACTGTTTAGACCAAGACCTCTATGTGTACAAAGGCTGGATTCCTAATTTTTTCTTTTTGTATTTTGTGAGTAGAGTATATTACTTCTGATACTCTGCTCTACTCGTCTACCAAGTATACTTAGCATGTAAATAATATACTTGCTTATTTATTTTCTATTTAGTGTGTCCATGTAGCAACTATGGGTTCAGAGGTTAAAGAAACTATTCAGCTTCCCAATAAACAGAAATGTGTTTCTTTGGATAGTAGTTCACGTAGATAAATAGCATGAGGGATTCACTGAGTCCCTCCTTGTTCATCACTTTTTGAGAGTTTGATTTATTATTCATCCTTTCCAAGGCAGGAAAGTTCTTCTCTCAAGAACCTGCCCAAGACCCTCCCTTAGCCCTTCTGCCTCTTTTGACTCTGAGTTTGTACTAAAAGTCTTAAAGGTTTAGTACTTTAGTAAAGGTTTTACTAAAAGTAAACATCTCAGTCTGTCTGTCTGTCTGTCTGAGTCTGTCTCTCTGTGTCAATCTGTCTCTCTGTCTCTCTCTCTCTCTCATCCTCTCTAACTTCAACCTGTTGAGGTTTAATGAGAGAGAATGAGAAACCTAGAGCATGCATTGGGGTAAGAAGGGAATAATTTCACATTTACTTAGTATCAGGAAGGAGTGCTTTCTACCACTCCTCATTTTTCCTGAATCTGCAGATTCAGGAGTATCTTCTGTGGCCTCTTATGCCGTAGAATACTGAGTGGGAAAGTTTCAGTTATTACATGCCTATGTATTGGACATTAACATACTTCATCTAACCCCAACTGTGAGGAAACAGGCTTAGAGATGTGATGAAATTTTACAAAGTGGCCAGGCTCTGTGGCTTACGCCTGTAATCTCAGCACTTGGGGAAGCTGAAGCAGGAGGATTGCTTGAGCCCAGGAGTTGGAGGCCAGCCTGGACAACATAGAGAAACCCTGTCTCTACAAAAAATAAGAAATTACACAGGTGCAGTGGCTCACATGTGCAATCCCAGCTACTGGAGAGGCTGAGGTGGGAGAATCACTTGAGCCCAGGAGTTTGAGACTGCAATGAACTGTGATCGTGCCACTGCACTCCAGCCTGAGCAGCAGAGCCAGATCCTGTCTCAAAAATAATAATAATAAATTTTAAAAAGAGTAGCCCAGGTGTTAAGTGACAGAGCCAAATTTTTAAACCTAGGTTTATCTTCAAGCCTTGTGCTCAGTTCTGCATGATTGCTGGCTCATACATTAGTAAACACTCGAAGCCACTTCGATGTGTCCAATCACTAGACCTAGTTTTTTATTGTTTCTTTCTGTTTAAACAGTTGTGTTCAAGATAGGGCCTTATTGCTCCCAAAACGTAGGAAATTTTCATATAGGGACTAATTAAAAATGTAGCATATAATGGTCCTATAAATTGTTGGCCCTTTTGTCTAACTTCATCTCATCCTATAGAATTATTAGATACAGTGTTATTTGTGCATTTGGAGATGGCGTGAGTATTTGGCAGGGTTTTCTGTACCTTGTGCTCTTTTGGTAATCCAGTCCCATCATTGCTTCATCCACTTATTTCAGACTCCTCTTTAAGGTTTTCGCCTAAGTAGCTAACAAATTATAAAACACTTATTTCAGTTTTTGTCTTTTAATTTTCTATTGGAAATGCTAATCACTGGGAAAGTTATGAAAGATTGGGCAGGGAAAATTAGACGGCCATCAGAGAAGGCAGACATGTTTCTCCTCTCAAACCTAATCCATGGGACATTCTTTTCTGGCATTTGCTCTTGCTGTTCTTAAAATGTGAAGTGTCCTCTCTCCTGTTTTCTGCCTATCTAAATCTCGTCCATCCTAAAAAGTTCAGTTCATATCCTTTCTCCTCTATAAGCTACTCTCTAATACATACTTCTCTGTACTCCTGTTTTGTATTTAAAGTTAATATTATACAGTTGAAAATTTGCCATCTACATTGATTTGAGTATGTCACCTTGGTCTCAATTGGATTGCCATTGCTTGTTTTGAATTCTGAACACTTATTTGATCTGGAGGAATAAGGAACACAGGAGGGCTAAGCCAGGTTGCTCAGGCAAGAGCAAGAATACACAGAGGATCCTAGAGAGTTAGCACTTAGCACTTAGTTCAGAGTCACAGTGGGACCCGTATGGTTGAAGATGCAGGTGTCCTACAGAAAAGAAAGTGAATTGGCCCCTTAAATTCCAGACAGTATTCAAAACTATTCCTTCACCTGTTATTGGCATGAAGTTTAGTGCTTATATACTTGGCACGCCTACCCCTTCTTGAGGTTGCCGGACTCTTCCTTTAGGCTGTGTTGCTCATCTTTGGCTGGCTTGCTGCTTGTCAATACCTTCAAGCAGAGAAATCCAATCAATCTAGTGCAAAAGTTTATTTTATTCTTGAACCAAATTATAAACTTCATTAGGGCAGAGCATATACTCTTTGTGTCCTTTGATTCCTTGCTTGTACTATTAATACTTAATTACTGTTAGTTAACACATTGATAATTTGGTTTTCTAAACTCTTTAAAAAGTTGTGTTATTTTTATAACATACCAAATTTAGAACAGAAAATGTATGCTCTGATTTGTTGGTTGTTATATTTACAATGATGTTTAACTATTGTTTTGTTTATATTACATAGAAAATGTAATATTTTGTATGAAGCCTCATAGCATTAAGGCAGTTAATATATACTTGCTTTTGATTGTGTGCAACTGTCTGTAGCTTAACTTGGAGTTTCATTCTTTATTTTGAGGCAGAGTCTCGCTTTGTTGCCTAGGCTTCAGTGCAGTGGTATGATCTTGGCTCACTGCAACCCCCACCTCCTAGGTACAAGCGATTCTCCTGCCTGAGCCTCCCGAGTAGCTGGGATTACAGGCATGTGCCACCACACTCGGTAATTTGTGTATTTTTTAGTTGAGATGGGATTTCACCATGTTGGCCAGGGTGGTCTTGATCTCCTGACCTCAAATGATCCACCCACCTTAGCTTCCCAAAGTGCTGGGATTACAGGCATAAACCACCGCACCCAGCCTTAACTTGGAGTTTAAATAAAAAAATATTTTTTAATGGCCGGGAATTCTTACTAGATTTGAATTCGCCTGAAGGGTTGGCTGGATGAAATAAAAAATGTTTTTAAATAAGGTGGTACTGTTAAAATATTTAAAATAGTTGAAACTTTCTGAGGATGTATGGACTTTAAAACATCAATATTAATGTGGTTTTTTTTTCTATTAGGTCCCTGCATTATTGCTTACTGGCGATACGGTTCATGGCTTGGAGCAATCAGTTGTCCAATCTGTAGACAAACGGTAATGTTTTGTGTGCAGAAAGCATCATTTATGCTAGTTTATTTTGTACATTTTTGTGGTTTTTGTACCTATATTTGGAATTATTCTTATCTTTTTAGCTGAACTTCATTTATCCAAAGCTTCTTTGATGTTTCTCTATTATTATTATTACTTTTTTTTTTTTTGAGACAAGGTCTTGCAATGCAGTGGCATGATCGTAGCTTACTGCAGCCTTGACTTCCTGAGCCCAAGCAATCCTTCAACCTTAGCCTCCTGAGTAGCTGGGACTATAGGCATGTGCCACCATGCCTGCCTAATTTTTTTTTTATTTTTAGTAGAGATGAGATCTCCCTATGTTGCCCAGGCTGGTCTCAAACTCTCAGCTCAAGCAATCCTCCTGCCTCAGCCTCCCAAGGTGCTGGGATTATAGGCATGAGCTACGACACCCAACCTATGATTTTTTTTAAATTTGTTCCCTGCCCACAATTATTTTTTAAAAACTGTCATTGAGCTATCACTAAAAAAGGGCATCCTGTTTGAAATCGTACAGTTGTAATGAAAAACAACTGGTAAATGAATCCTTCCCAAAAATCCCAGTAAAGTCTTTGTAGCAATACCAGCAAAGGAATAACCAAACTACTTAATCAGTATATTAACATGTATCCCCTATATACCTTTTTTCATTTGTAAAAAAGTTTTTTTCCTGTTCAATTTATATTTAATCTTTTTCTGGTGAGGATCCGGATAGCTTTAAATGGTATATAATGATTTTTTTTAATGTTTCGTTCCTTTTAGAGACATGGCCACATTGCATTGTCCAGAACAGCTTAGACCATGACAGTTAGCATCGAAGCCACCTCAGGAGGGAGGCAGTAAGTAAACATGAACCTGAGACTGAAATGTCAGTGCAGATGAGACATGCCAAATTCTCTCCATTTCTTTGATAAACTGAAGAAATGGAATACTGAACAATTCTGAGAAACCAACATTCTCAGTTTTTAAATATGATAAAATAGGACATTCTATCAGTTGTACGCTGTTTTCACGATTTCCGTTATATTTATTTTTCATTTAAAATAAAAATATACAAGCTAGGCGTGGTGGCTTATGCCTATAATCCCAGCACTTTGGGAGGCCGAGGTGGATGGATCACCTGAGGTCAGGAGTTTGAAACCAGCCTGGCCAACATGGTGAAACCCTGTCTCTACTAAAAATACAAAAAATTAGCCGGGCATGGTGGCACATGCCTGTAATCCCAGCTACTAGGGAGGCTGAGGCCAGAAAATTGCTTGAACCTGGGAGGTAGAGGTTGCAGTGAGCTGAGATCGCACCATTGCACTCCAGCCTGGGCAACAAGAGTGAAACTCTGTCTCACACACACACACACACACACACACACACACAAAATACAGGCTGGGCACAGTGGTTCATGCCTGTAATTCCAGCACTTTGGGAGGCCGAGGCGGGAGGATCACCTGAGGTCAAGAGTTCAAGACCAGCCTGGCCAAAATGGCAAAATCCCATCTCTACTACAAATCCAAAAAAATTAGCCTGGCATGGTGGTAGGCACCTGTAATCCCAGCTACTCAGGCAGCTGAGGTAGGAGAATTGCTACAACCTTCGGGGCAGAGGTTGGAGTGAGCCAAGATCATGCCACTGCACTCCAGCCTGGAAGACAGAGTGAGACTCTGTCTCAAAAAAAAAAAAAAATACAGGCCAGCACTTTGAGAGGCCAAGGCTGGAGGATCACTTGAAGCCAGGAGTTCGAGACCAGCTTGGGCAACAAAATGAGATTCCATATCTACAAAAAAACTAAGAATATAAAATTAGCCTGGTGTGGTGATGTGTACCTATAGTCACAACTACTTGGGAGTCTGAGCTGGGGGGATTGCTTGAGCTCAGGAGTTTGACACTGCAGTGAGCTATGATCATGGGACTATACTCCAGCATGGGCAATAGAATGAGATTACATCACTAAAAAAAAAAACATTCTCCCACTTACCCATTGGTGGAATGTACACACACACACACACTCTCTCTCTCTCTCTCTCTCTCTCTCTCTCTCTCTCTCTCAGCCTTTATTTTAGCTGTATGTTTCTCCCCAGCTGCCCTCTTATTTTGGTGCAGAAAGGGATGTCCAAGCCATTTTCTTATCATTCTTGCTTCTACATTCTCAAATTCTGCCTCTTTCATATTTTACTTGTGGCCACATGATCAGGAGGAAACTAATGTTTCTGTATGCCTCTCTGGCTGATTTGATGCATGTCACAAGGCAGTCAACATTGAAGCTTATGGCCGGGTGTGGTGGCTCACGCCCGTAATCCCAGCACTTTGAGAGGCCAAGGTGGGCGGATCATGAGGGCAAGAGATCGAGACCATCCTGGCCAACATGGTGAAACCCCATCTCTACTAAAATACAAAAATTAGCCGGGCGAGGTGGCATGTGCCTGTAGTCTCAGCTACTTGGGAGGCTGAGGCAGAAGAATTGCTTGAACCTGGGAGGTAGAGGTTGTAGTGAGCCAAGATCATGCTACTGTACTCCAGTCTGGTGTCAGGGCAGGACTCAGTCTAGAAAAAAAAAAAAAATTGAAGCTTACTTACAAATACTGCCTCTCAGCATGTTTTGCTCTCAGTCAGCAACATCCAAACCAGGGAGTAGGTCTTACATTAAAAAAAATAGTTCCACTATAATCCCAGCACTTTGGGAGGCCGAGGTGGGCAGATTACAAGATCAAGACCATCTTGGCCAACATGGTGAAACTCTGTCTCTACTAAAAATACAAAAATTAGCTGGGTGTAATAGTGCCCTCCTGGAGTCCCAGCTACTCGGGAGGCTGAGGCAGGAGAATCGTCTGAAGCCAGGAGGTGGAGGTTGCAGTGAGCCGAGATCGTGCTCCTGCACTCCAACCTGGTGACAGAGCGAGACTCTGTCTCAAAAAAAAAAAAAAAAAAAAAAGCTCCAGCTCCTTCCTCTTCTTGGTTTTGCCCATGACTTTTCAAAGGGCATGTGTACAGTAGCCAGTGGTATCCTGTGTACTATCCATAAATTGACTAGAGGCTCAGAAGGTTGAGATCAAGTTGTCTTAATATAGTAGCATTTGGTTCCCTAAGCTAAGAGTAATTCATCCTGGGTGCAAGACAGATGGCAAGTGCTTGTTCTACCTCCTGTTTTCAGTAGTCCCCTTCAGTAAATGGTCATGGAAATAGCAAATGTACAGGCTGCTGCCTCTGACTGGAACACACTTGCCACTTCTCCCCTTGAATGCATGCACACCAACTACAGTCCTACCTCCGTTTCCAGGCTCAGCTCAGTGTCAGGCTTCCTGGCCACCCTGGGCAGAAGAGATCCTCCCTCTCACAGCAGCATTCTTGCACCTGCCCCAGGGCCATATAAGGCTGTAGGCCAGGTCTGCCTCCCCTTTTATTGTGGGTGTTGTAGTCACCCTGAAGCAGGGTTGTGTCCTCATTTTTTTTTTTTCTTTTGGCATACCTATCACTTAGCAGAGTACCTGGCCCGCCATGGGTGCCCCATTAATGTGTATCGAAATAATGCATTTTTTATTAACAAATTTGTGAAGGAAGAAATGGCTGCACTTGCTGTTCTTACCACCTTCTGTGCTTAGTCACTCCTTTGTTTAGCTGTTTGGAAAGCATCTACACAGTGGGAAGCCTTGGTTTTAAAGCTGAACTGAGGAAGGATAAAAACATGATTTAAAACTAAATCAGCCCCCACTTCTTCCCATTTATATGTCATCATATAATCATTAGTGACCATTTTCTTTTTTTTTTTTTTTTTTTTTTTTTTGAAGCAAAAACAAATTTTTTTTTTTTTTTTTTTTTTTTTTCTTTCTGAAGCGAGAACAAAATTAGTGACCATTTTCTAAAGGGATGTTATGTCCTAAAATGTATTTATTTTTCAAGGTACTGTCTGTTACCTTCAGATTACTCCAGTATGGTTCTGGGACATTTGTATATTCTTTTTACCACAATCATGAAGGAAGCAGGGTTAAATGTATTATGTTATATAACAATAGCAAGAATTTCTTTATTATAGTAGGAATTGTTTGAGAGCTGGTCCCTGAAATAACTTAATCTTTATATTATGGTTGGTAGCATTCAAAGATCTTTCAAATACCAGTAAGAATAACCAATCATTATTTTAATACCAAAAAAGAAAACCATAATTGTTCTGTCTTAAAGTGACAGTTATATGTTTTATGTCACCTTCCTCCTGAATGTTTCCTCATCATTCTTGTATCTTCAGATATCTGGTGGCCCAAATAGAGAACTAGTGAATTTATTCCTGGTATGGACAGGCAAATATTAGACCAGTAGTTGGATATGGTGCTTATTTTATCTTATAGGGGTTAAAATTCTATATTGCATTCGATTTTATTGCAAAATAATTACTTACTCTCCTCCCCCAGGTTGCCTTTATTTAAAAATGAGTGAAATATAAATTTAGAAGCCTTTATCATTCTATGGAATAATAACACAAAATGGAAAAAAACATAACGATGAAGAAAGTTGAAATAATTTTTTTTCTATAATATGCAGGTAACCTTACTCCTAACGGTATTTGGTGATGATGATCAGTCTCAGGATGTTGTGAGATTGCATCAGGATATTAATGATTATAACCGGAGATTCTCAGGACAGCCCAGATCTGTAAGTAATACAAAAGAGGAAGACACATTACTTCTCTTTTGTAAAGTGAGGTTTACCAACAAGTATTCTTTGACTATGAAAAGTCTCGGCCAGGCACAGTAGCTCACACCTGTCATCCTAGTACTTTGGGAGGCCAATGCAGGCGGATCACCTGAGCCCAGGAGTTTGAGACCAGCCTGGGCAACATGGTGAAACCCCATCCCTACAAAAAATACCAAAAAATTAGCCAGGCTTGTTGGCACATGCCTGTAGTCTCTGCTTCTTGGGAGGCTGAGGTGGGAGGATCACCTGAACCCAGGAGGTCAAGGCTGCAGTGAGCCATGATCACATCATTGCACTCCCACCTGGGTGGCAGAGTGAGACCCTTCTCAAAAAACAAGAAAAAGAAAAATCTCATTATATGTGTTGGGTCAAGTTTTTACCTTCATTGTTGCCAGTCACTATGTTACAGCTTTCCGAAGGACTACAATTTTCTTTCTTAAAAAACAAACAGCATTATAAAATTTTTTATGAAAAAGAAACTGCACAGAGCAATATAAAAAATTAAAGGGAAGGCTGGGCGCGGTGGCTCAAGCCTGTAATCCCAGCACTGTGGGAGGCCGAGGCGGGTGGATCACGAGGTCAAGAGATCGAGACCATCCTGGTCAACATGGTGAAACCCCGTCTCTAC